>NW_011342762.1:0-3928 GCF_000735185.1 Notothenia coriiceps | reverse complement strand
GGGGGGGGGCAAGCCAAAGCTCGCTTAGGGCCCCCATAAGTCTAGGGCCGGCCCTGCATGTTTGTACAACAATTCAAAAACAATAACCAGATTCATCTCAATTAAAGACTTAACAAAGACTCTATCAAAGGGTCTATCACCACATTCCTCATTCATGTTTGGTGTGTAAGCATGCTACAGTAACACATGCTAATTAGCACTAAATGCTATGTGTGACTAATGGGAATGATTCATCAAATATTTAGTCATGAATCAATTTTACACATTTATCTGTTGACCCTTTTGGTGGTGCAGTGTCATCATAGTAAGATTAATCCTCTGGGGACCAGGAATTTCTGTACAAAACGTTATGACAATCCAAAGGTGTTGACTCAAATGCCCACCACATGGTGGTGCTAGAGAAGGAGGATTCTCAGTCAGTGTTTTATGGCAGTCTTCCCAGCAGCTAATTGAGAAATATTAGTGCAGGACACAGCTAGCAATATCATCAAAATGCATTCAAATCAACTTCAACTCAGGAATAATAGAGAATAAGTCTTGGAGCTCCTTCAAATTCCAAGACCAAGGTCAGCTTTGTTCTCTCATGTGAGAAGCTGATTCAGAGACCGAAGCATTTAGGAGTTGAATAGAGACAGGAACTCATAGACAGACTGAATAGTGTAACTTTAAAAAACTGCTTTCTCCTCACTTTGCACTTTTCTCCATAGTCACAAAGGCAGCAGGTGAGCACAGACATTTCCTATCAAAAGCTATGAATTCTCACATGAAATATCTTTCGAAGAGCTCTCTCAAGCCTTACGCTCACAGAAAGAAAAACTCAACTAGAGTAAATGTTCTGTCACACATCCCATCCCTCCCTCTTTCCTTCTCTCTCTTTGTCCATCCTCGAGGCCAATAGATGTCATGGACTGAATCTCAGCGGCTGGCTGCCTTCCACTTCCACTTCTTTTATGAGAGCAAGATACCAGCTGGATGTGAAGTGCTTTAGAGGAGAAGCCAAGGATTTAGATAGACATAACACAAGAAAACAAATGAAGTTGATTAATTACAAAGAGTATTGCATTTTATAAAAAGAGTCCTGCATGTAATATGCTCCCTTCGATGATAATTCAAATTCAGTGCCTTCTTGTGAGATTGCTTTGCTTTCTACCAGGTGGTAGGTGTTGTCAAAGCGAATGCATTTCTACGCTCTGACAGTAAAACAGCAGGAACAACGGCATGTCCTGGGGACTGAATGCAACTTTCAACGCAGTTTCCACACAGTATCCCCATCATCACAGTCTGCTGGGTGATGTTCGCTGAGTGCGCTACTTAGGTGGAGGGCAGTTATTTTAAAAACAAGAGCATGTTTGTGGCTTGTTAGGTGTGCTGACAGGACCACAGTCACCAGGCAACAGTGGTGAGACACTTTCTCACACTGCCAAGCCCTATGAATACAAGTGACAGTAAAGATAACAGGGTGAGTATTCTAGTCCCTCATTTTAAGAAATGTCACGAGGACATTAGGTTCAAATATGCTTTTATTGTCCCTCTGCTTTCGTTTTACTTTTAATGAAAGATGAATATAATAATAAATAGAATACAATCATGTATATAGAGTTTATGTATATACATGTATATATACATACAGTACACAGTATATACCCACTTGAACTGTCAACGTTTCCCTAACACTTCTCACCGGGTACATTCCTACTGCCAAAATCACTTATAATATACTTTCATGTCGATTGAGGCAGACAACTGTACAAAAACTCTCCTATCTTGCGCATAATTATCCGTTCTTTATATAAAATGTTTCAGCTTAATATACTTGTTTTAAAGGTCATTAACAATTCTTCAGCAATCAGACTTTTATATTAAGCTTGTCATCCAATTCTTGTTTGCTTTTTATTTTCGTTTAGCTCTCTGTACAGTATATCCTAAAAATGTGTTGACTACACTGTTCATTCACTAAAGTCATTTGCTATCTAAATTCCTAAAAACTCTAAACTATAAAAACGTTGATTTGGAATCGTCTAATGTGGGGTTATATAGTTTATTTGTCAACATTGGCATGTTCCTTTTGCTACAGATGGGACCATCGCTGAGGCAGCTGGTAGCAGCAAAGTGCAAGCATGACATAACGTTAAGATCCATTTCCCATAAACCCATTTCCCCCGCTCACAAAGGCCTTGCTTATAGTTGTTCCTGCATGTCAGCCACCATAAAAAGCTGCTGCTTCAGTGCCGTTTTCTCTTTTTACTGTTGAAGAAAAAAACATGTTGAGAGTGCATCCTCCTCTTAGAACATCATGAACTCTGAAAGCTTTGATTCCATTTGTGTTGGAAGATTTTCTTTTATCTTGCAGATTTCCTGTAAAGTCTGATTTAGAAGCAGACCAAGAACACTGCAGTGCAGACGACATTAATAAAGGCTGCCAATCTTCTAAATGACTGTTACACTTACACCAAAATGTAAAATCAATACGGCCATGATAATGTACTGAATGTGGATATTTACTGGATGTATATATACACATTGATGGGTGATGCACACATCCACAGACACACATTTATAACAGACGGGAGACAGAAAAAAGTGAGACAAAGAAGTCTCTTCCTATAAATCTGCAATATGTGTGTATACCTCCACCATTAAACTGTCATATTCGGTACATTTCTTATACTATCTTCATACATCTTATAAGAGTATAGTTCATATGTATAATATCAGTTAAAATAAGTGCTTCAACATAGTTAACATTGCAGGAAAGCAATGTATTAGACACATGGGTCAAACTCAAGGCCCGGGGGCCAAATCAGGCCCTTGGTGGATTTAATTTCGGCCCGCAGGATAATTTCTAATTGCTATTAGATCTGGCCCGCCGGTATATCCCTCAGCTCAGAGCCTGACCCCAAACATTGATGAACTTGCACCCAAGATGAGATGCCAAGTATCTGGCTTTAACTAGCATCACAGAGCAGCACACTGAGTTTAAAGGGATGTTTCCTTCTGCACTTTCTTTCTTGCGAAAACAGGGAATGTTTGGTTTATTCTTTGAGGGGAATTGTTTTTTTGAAGCTGTTGTTGGCTGTGGAAAAATGTAATCATAAGAAATGACTGTATTAGACGTTAAGTACTTTGTCAGACTTAATATTGATCTGTTGATACCCCCAAAGCTTTTTTCTTATTTAAAAAAAGACCTTAACCTAAAGTATTCTTTAATGTTTGAATTTTTCATTTCTTTTCAAACCTTTATTTATCCAGGTGTATCCCATTGAGATCATTGATCTCTTTTTCAAGGGAGACCTACTCAATAAAGGTTAATTCGTTTTTCTGTTTTGCACGTCCTCATATTAATATCTTTATACATCCTGTACTAAACTGTTTTATTGTAGAGATCACTTACAGTATCTTCTTGATTTTTTATATTCTATATTTCTATTATTGACCTTCTACTTTCCCCCTATGAAAGTTTGTACTCTTAATATTTTTTTCATCACATAATATATAACACATTAAAACAATAATTCAATAACGTGCTTTAACCACTAGACGGTGCACACAAGGTACACACAGCCATAATAACGTTGTATTATTAGTGTAGGACACTTATGTACTGTATGTATAACATCTGAAGATGTGTAGTTTTATTCATGTTTTCACATAATTTTACAGGATATTGCTATATTATTTCACATGTTTTACTTCCACATATTAATATCTGATTTGGAAAAACATCACAGACAGGAAGGTACAGTATACCCGTCATTTAATGGTAAGCTATTGCAACTCTGAATCCATAGATGTGTCTCCCATCACCCAAAACCCCTGTTCTCTCAACTCAGTATTTACATTCTTATATTCAAAGAAATCTTTAAAAAAACAAGTCCTTTTATATCAGCTGTGCACCGTTATGGTGTAAATACAGGGTTTGAGTTATGTG
>NW_011342761.1:0-4282 GCF_000735185.1 Notothenia coriiceps | reverse complement strand
ATGTTGGGTCAAAAATAATGCATACAATAGCACAGATGCCTTCACCACGAATGGCTACAAAAATATCTCATATCCCAAGCTTATTGTCAACCTCACATGATGATGTGATACCAGTTTTCAAGCACAGTAAATATTCTCTTCCCAGCGTATATGATGGGACCAAGGTGATGATGTAGTAGGCTACATGGTTTTAATAATACTTTTGCCTTTCAATGTTTGCCATTTCAAACCATGAGCATGGTTTAAATAATATTTGCCTTGATTTACAAAATGTTAACCTTCATTATAGTCCTTGACAGCGGTCTGTACTGCTGTATTAACAACGTGTCACATGTTAAGAATTTACAATCAGAATCGAGTATTCAACTAAGCCGTGTAATACAAGTTGTTAGTAGCCTTAAGGGCCTACACAGTTGTTATGCTATACCACATTGCCCTTGACTGGATGCATTATTAGCTGCACTAAACTTCATTTTAGCATTTAAAATACCTAGCTATTCTTTTGCGGTTATTTTGGTGAAAGTAACTAAAAAGTAACTAAAGTAGTGTAACTCATTACATTTCAGAGACAGTAATATTGTAATGTAACTTATTACTTTCAAAAGAGAGTAATAAGTAATATGTAATATATTACATTTTGGAAGTAACTTGCCCAACATTGCGGGCCACGAGTTGACCACACGGTTGAGATGCCACAATCAATTCTGAAGAGCCCTCCTGTAGCTCCAGGTTTTAACTAGTTCAGAGTGTAATAATCAACATTCTTCAATAGATAGACTAAACAGCTGAGGACACTGAATCACAGTTGTTGACGCTTATGGCTCTGGGTCATCTACACCCCGAGAAGGATGTGTCCCACAACAACAACAACTATCTCTGACCAACAGTTGCCCGGTCATAAACTGGTAACAACAATATGCTAGGGTAGCCCCTCCTTAAGGGAGATAACGGCTGCTCAAGGCTGGGCATCTGCGTCAGAGGGCCAAGGAGGACATGCAGGGCAAATTATTCCCTGACAGTGAGTGTTTCATTATTGGGTTGAACTAAATAAACAACATATGGTGCAGGAATGAGTCCTTAACCCAGAAATAAGTTAGCATTGTCTGGCAGACTCACGGTTGTCCTGGTCCCATTTTTCAGAGCTTTGATTGGATCGCTGGCCCAGAAGAGGAAAGCTGATTGGCCGGTTGAGGTGGAGATTGCAGAAGTTTCCAAAACTAGACGAGGACAGACGAACTCTGCCGACCAGAGGAGACGCCCGTTGGCCCCGTCAACAACCAGCGCCTAGTAACAACAACAAGAGACACCAAAGCGGTCAGTTAGAGATGTCTTAATGTTATTTTATCCTCTCAACTTCATATTTACAAACCCAAACAAGAGCAGTTTGACAGCAGCATGTCAGCCCTTCTTGATGTATGAATGGTGTGTTTGTTTTACCGTCATGGTGCCATTTGTTGCATGCGTGATGAAAAGATCCAGGACTCCATCGCTGTTGAAGTATCCCGGGGCGGGTTGGCTGCGACAGGCGGAGAGATATATTTTAGGATCATTCCACAAAATAACGACACACAGTGGTTTCAGTGGTTCAAACATATGATAGATATATTTGTTTTACTTTGTTTTTATTCCAGTTTTTGCACCTTATACACTATTCACACCTTTTTACTACTTTTCCATTGGCCATATTCATTTTCCTTTTGGTATTCATGGATGTTGTTATACACATTTAAACGTGGATTGTCAATCTTTTCACCCCCCATAAATGAAGACAAATGTATCTCTGTATGCTCAGTAGTGGCATAGTGATTGTCGGGGCTTCACCTGTGAATGGGATCCGAGTTGAAGGTCCACTCTTTCTTGATGTCCTTCTGCCGGAGCACGGACAGTTTGCTGGACAGTTTGCCGGACAGTTTGCCGGACAGTTTGCCGGACACCAGCGCCCAGTCGCTCCGGCTGGAGTTCAGGTTGGACACCGGGTCCAGGCTGTTGTGGCTGTTTCCAAAACCGGCCACCAGAGGGAGCAAGAACTCCACCGGCTCAGATCCTCTGTGGAGAAAGACTCAGAATATAGGGATTACTGTAATATCAGTTGTAAATTGTGTTGTATACTTATATATTTGTAATCGCTGCGTATGCAACCTAGGAAATTGTTCCATTGTCTTAAACCACAAAGCATTTTGTTATGTGAAGATAATAAATATATTCAAATATCAATAAAAAACACATCCCAAATAATCACAAAATGAAGAAATTGAAAATAAAATCTATGTAAATAATACTCCTAAAACCTAGGAAATTGAACACAATGTTTCCCCAGTAATCTAGAAAATAGTTTGACATTAGATCAATATTTTGACCACAACTTAAAAAACTCTACCAATGTATTTTTGATTCACAAAGTCCCAAAGTCTAAGTGACTAAGATCCATGTGCGTACCTGTAAATGTGTATGAAGGACGAGGAGTTGGTTTTCTTCAGAGCCTCCCACCCTGGATCCCTCCTGCTGAGAGCCTGAGTCAGAGGCATCTTCCCAGTAGCTTTAAAATAGATATCACGCAGAGAGATGGCCTCCACATTACCTGAGGGAAAAAGACATTGACAAAAATCTTCAGTATTTAAAGGTGGGGTAGGTAAGAATGGAGAAACCAGCTCGAGTGCGCTAGAATTTGAAAGTACGCAGCCGAAAAAAATCTGCCTCTTCCTTCAGACTTCCTTACAGAGCCCCTCCTCCAACACACACGAACGCGCACATGACCAATGAGGGCACGAGATAAGTTTGTGCACAGATGGAAGGCTGACAGGCAGGTAGGCCATCCAGTTACTTTAGCCGGGCCGGCTCAGATGATTGGTCGTGCTTTTTACAGCGCCACGGCTTCCACAGATGAAATTTTTATATGTATTTATTGTCAAAGCATTTAATGTATTCATTGCTATCGGGATGTTAAGAGCATTCCATGGAATATAACAACAAGTGTTTCTGAAGTGAATTACCTACCCTACCTTTAATTTCTAATTACATAAATCAATTCCCTCATAATACCAACGACAGCCTGAACACACATTATTTATCTTATATACATGAAGAGTGGTGTAGGAATGAGTCCTTAACCCAGACATTAGGATTTGAATGTTCTTCTTGTTGGATGCCTGAAATAAGGTCTGTGGTTAACACAAGCTGAAGAAGGGTTCACGATTTGTTCTAAAATACGTCAGTAAATACCCCAATGATGAATTCAAAAACAGCGGTTGTTAACAAGTGTCTAAATGAGACGACTAAACGCCATCACGCCCATCACTAACCGCCTTTAGCTTAGCGCTGGTGATGTGAAGTCATGTGGATAACGTTAGCTTTTTACTGCTAGCCATTGCATTTACGTTTCAACTACAACGCTCCCATTGGCTTTTTGCGGAGGGAGCCCTTGAGATGCTAACCTCCAGGTCGGCCTAGAGAGATACTTCCTCCCTAGTGGATTCCTTTACCTAGTCCAAAGAGGATGTAGTAAGCCCCCTGTTGGGTCTCATGCAGCAGAGGACCAATCAGCTTCCCTTGTCCGGTGACATTGAAAGGCACGGGATGTCCCAGCGTGGCCCCCGACAGCCCGGAGATCAGCGTCAGGGACAGGTCCAGAGCCTGGGAGTGAGAAGAGCAGAACACTGAAGGCTGAGGAGTGGAAACATGATCTGTGAAGCTCCTAATCACTCAGAGAGGGAGAGGAACCTCGTCTGCAGGCAGGGTGGCGATGAGCAGATCTGGGACGGAGTCGCCCTGCAGGTCTGGGAGTAAAACCGCCTGGGACTCAATGTTCTTCAGCAGGACGGACCACAGCTGATTCCCTGGGGGAGAGAAAGGAAATCAGACATGTTTTAAATACGTTGGATAACACCAAGTTTTTAAATACTTTATTTAGAATTGTTCTTTTAGTTAAAATAAAGCAAAGACATACACCATATACAGTAGGTACACTGAACAAAAATATAAACGCAACACTTTTGTTTTTTTGCTCCCATTTTTCATGAGATGAACTCAAAGATCTAAAAAAAAATTCTACATACACAAAATAACCATTTCTCTCAAATATTGTTCACAAATCTGAAAAAATCTGTGATAGTGAGCACTTCTCCTTTGCCGAGATAATCCATCCCACCTCACAGGTGTGGCATATCAAGATGCTGATTAGACAGCATGATTATTGCACAGGTGTGCCTTAGGCTGGCCACAATAAAAGGCCACTCTGAAACGTGCAGTTTTGCTTTATTGGGGGGGTCTGGGGGGGTCCGAAAAC
>NW_011342760.1:3336-4861 GCF_000735185.1 Notothenia coriiceps | reverse complement strand
TCTGGCCCTCTCTGCGATCACAGAGGGCCCGCTATAGTAACTCAACGAGAGAGTAATGTCAAATGGCAGTACAATTGACCAATCATATCTTCCCTCTAAATGGGTGGGCTTTATTTACGCCGACTTTATGACAAGTTCCGCCCGCTGTGAACTTTATGCATATGCATAAAATGGTGCAGTGACGCGTCCTAAAACCCGGAAGTAAGCTGCGCTCTGGTTCCCTCGAAAAAAAAGCAATGGGATTTCTCCATAGGATTTTGGAAAATAGCTCGAAATAAGGTCTGTGGAAAACGAACCTGTTAGATAAATGCACGTTTTGTTCAGCCGGATAATATCCACATGTCTACCCTACTTTTATAATTCTCGAATGATAAATCTAATCGATAGATTTATGATGGATAGATTTATGATTAGCATAAATTTGTTCATGATGGCTCATGTCAGTGATAGTGATGACATCGTTGCGAAATTATTAACTGAGTCATTTTCAAGATTGAGTTACAATGATAAACTGGAGTGGCAAAGGATGAGCTGCATCAAGTGCTTCATCCAAAAGGACAGGAGGAGGATGGACTTTGTGTTTAAGTGATTTGATCATCAAACGTAGGCCTAAGTCATTTTCAATGTGGGCCGCTGTGCCGACTTAATTCATTTTTAATTGTTACTTGGCTGTGGGTGCCCTGTCATGATAGGTGTTTTATATAAATGGTGTTGTTTTGTGTGGTAGAGGGTCGGGCAATTGTTTTGATATTCCGCTGAAGTATACGCTGTGACGTAATAACTCTTCTTTATTATTTTATTGAGGGAAGGGGGGGTCAGAGGGCCTAGGTATAAAAGTCACGGCTCGCCACTGATCAGCAGTGACCCCAATGGTGATTTTAGAAGAGTTTACGTGTCTGAAAAACTATGGTTGTTAACAAGTGGCTTAATAGGACTACAGACGTTGTCAAGGACGTTGTACATCATTACGCCGAACACGTAAACACTCCCGCTAAGTTTGTTTGCCCCTGTTCTGCTTGAAAGCAAGTACCTGAACTCTTGCAAACTGTTAAAACAAACGCTTCAACTTGTACAATTTTGAGTCTGTATTTTTGAATATCGATCTTAAATTGGGATGACGTTGAAGTCATGCGACCCTGCTGTACTCGGCTGTAGTTCGTTTATAGCATAACGTTAGCATTTTGCTTCTGGCAATTAGATTTATGATTCTAAAATTATAAAAGTAGGGTAGACATGTGGATATTATCCGGCTGAAAAAACGTGCATTTATCAAACAGGTTTGTTTTCCACAGAACAGGCAGAGAGGAAGTAAACAATAACAGGAACACGGAATGGGCTCTGTAGTTTGTTTAGTATATGGCCGTGTAATAAGCGGGATAATGTGCAGCGAGGCGGTCATTATGGGGAAAAGAACACCCGACAGGCTGGAGGGATCTCGATGAGCCTGAAGGGTAAACACCAGGCTTACTAATCTACCCACACAATTTTTCTCTGGTGTCGGAATGTCTAGCAATGTTAGTGAATT
>NW_011342760.1:0-3305 GCF_000735185.1 Notothenia coriiceps | reverse complement strand
CATTTAATTTCCGGGGTTGAAATATGTGTGTAACTGTGTTAACTGAGAATTGTAGACGGGTAATATATTACCCAAATTTTCGTTAGTAATGCGTTACATTACTTCGTTACAGAAAAAAGTAATACATTACTGTAACTCCATTACTTTTGTAACGCGTTACACCCAACACTGGTGACGTCACCCGGCCCAGAAAGACTTTTTCCCATTGACTAACATCGGGACGAGACGTCTGTAAATGAGTGGATAATTTTTTTTAAACTAAATAAACTACCCAGTATGAACTATTTTATAGCCCTTATTAGAATCATTAGGTCCTTAAAACCCTGTGAAGCCTAACACATCAAATAATTGTCAGAAAATTCTAATTTTTTTAAATTGAGGTGTTTATTGAACCTTTTAACAAAATACAACAACAAAATATTTGGTAATTATTTACATATATGATTTTTTTTTTATCATATTTGATACGTCAGGCCTTTATGGCAATGTATTGCACAACCCGAACCAACAGGCTGCGACAAAGAAGGGAGATGCGTGCCACAACGTAAGGGGTATTGCGGGGGAACTGCGCTCCTTGATCTTTTGGGGGTTCCAGCTACACTGGCCCAGGTGCCACCCGTGTGGCTGATTAGACGACAGCCCCGCCCACCTCCAGGAACCTGCTAAGACAAACACAAGCAGGCACCCTGGAGTGGGTGGGGCCGTCAAACATTTCAACTGATTTTGTTCCGTTTTTTTTTTAACAGGAGCCCTTTTACAAGCTCTATTTTGCCTTGTGGTAGTGACAAAAAGCAGTTTCTGTCCTTGTTGAGGCACAGATGGACTTTACATTTCCCACAGTATACATATGTGTGAAATGATTGCCTGTGCAGTGCTTGCATCTCTGTCGGGTTTCCCATGTTGGGGAATGATCAATGCCATCCTTTCTCACATCAGCAGGCACACTGGAGTGTTGCCTTTTACGGGGGGTGTTGAGTCCGGTTCTGGAGAGGAAGACATGTATCACATTGCAATACAACAGGTCTTTTAGGAACGTACTAGTAATTTGGATGACGTAGAGGTCCCAGAAACTCATGTATCAAATATGATACACTTGGCGTTATAGGGAGCATCCCCTTCTTTGCCCCCAACAATCTGGTACAACCCCAACATCATTTTACCTTGACTTGAGAACAAAACCCCAATGTCCCTCCCATTACATTTATCAAAAGCAACTTACATGCAATTCAATTCTTTACACATGCCCACAGGAGCAGTTTAGGGATAAGTGTTGCCTATTGCCCAAAGTCAATTGGACATGTTGACTGCAGGGGATTGTACCACTGACCCTCTGAATGGTAGACGCCTTAATCCCCCCTGAGCCTCAGCAGCCCAGAGATTTATTTGGGAAATCAGCTCACTTTCCGAGCAGTTCTCCATTTTTCATGAGAACAATATCCTGAGACTTGGAGGCGGTGACTTCCATTCGTAGAGATTCAAACTGGGACACAAAGAGCCCAAGACCAAGCCAATAGATCCATATCATCTGCAAAGAGAAGCAATTATGTGGCATGTGGCGCAGTGTATATAGCCTTGGTCTGGGGATCAGTTGGTCACAGGTATCTAAGAAGATCAAAGACAATGTGTTTTTGACTTCCTGGTGGCACTATCTACGAAGATCACCGACAATATGACTTCCTGGTGGCACATCTTACTCTCAGTCTTGTATATGGAGGCAAAATATGTACTAGAAATGATCTTTGTACCAGGGTTTTATTAAGTTTCAAAGTTGCAATTATTCATTATATTTTACTTAGGGTTTACAATAGTGTGCAGTATGAGCAGTACACATTGGAAAGCATTTGGAACCAGCTTCCAGTTATACTTGATGATTACGAAGAGGGAGGATGTGAAGGGGGACGATGACAACGATGTGAACATCATTTATTTTTAATTAATACCAAATCAATGACTGGTCTTTATGTTATCCTGGTCTCTATGGTGATCACATGGAGCCTCAGTAGTATGCACAATGCTCCGTGGGACGTTCACATAGCGATAACGTGGAAACGATTGCCACATCGCTGATGTCAGTGTGACTGGCCTATAATTACATTTCACAGACCTTCACCCCGCTTTCACACGCACACAGAGACTCATAATGAAAAGTATGTATGTGCAACAATGGCAATGTATGTTAGGATGACGGATCAGGGCCATTGTAGAAGCTTAACTTGAACAAATGAAGTAACTTTACTTTTCAGCCTAAAACCAATGTTCAATATGGATGTTCTAGTCCAGTGGTTCTCAAATGGGGGTACGCGGACCCCTAGGGGTACGTTGGAGTACTGCAGGGGGTACGTGAGATTTATTTTATGTTAATAAAAAATAAAAAAAATAGATAAATATACCAATTTTAGGAAAAGTGACAAAGTTTGAGCAGTGTGGGTTTTATATTAATAGACTAGAGTTACACACATTTAAAAAAAAAAGAAGTGTAATAACTGCAGGTTGCCTCCCTGTCAGAATGACAAAGGTCCTCAGTGAAGCACAAGCCCCCTGTTTCTCACTACATTGTAAGTACAACTTATTAAAAAGATCAGTTCAATGCAGCTAATGTCATCTTAGTGTTATTGCATGATGTTAAAATTGGTTGGCCATGAATTTAGTGATGGATTGTAAACATTTGAAATGTAGCATTTAAATGTTTCTCATGTTGTTGTTTTAATAAATCAGACACTGATGGTGCAAGGCTGTACTGTACCTCTTTATATAGGCATTTCCCCCCCTAACAAATAGTTTTTGCGCTGATCAGGGGGTACTTGGCTGAATATTTTTTTCAAAGGGGGTACATTATTGAAAAAAGTTTGAGAATCACTGTATCTAATCCATCAATACCTTTGAACAGCATTAACTGTTGCTCGATGTCTCTCAGCAGGGTCATGTTTGATTGGAGATTCAAGCGTTTGTAATAATCTATCGGTGCGGGCCGGGGATTTGATCCTCAAACACTCAGTAAAGACAGCCAATGCTGTTTATTCGGCAGTCTGTCTGATAAATAAAGATCTGATCTCTTGGCAGTCATTAAAGAGATCAGCATGTGTGAGCAGTGGGGGACACAGGGAGGGAAAAGAGCATCGGGCTCTGTGTAGCACAGCAGGGGGCCTAAAGCAAAGGGCGCAGACTGCTCACAGCGTGCACATGGTCCTGCTCTGTGAGGGGTGTAAGTGTGTGTGTGTGTGTGTGTGTGTGTGTGTGTGTGTGTGTGTGTGTGTGTGTGTGTGTGTGTGTGTGTGTGTGTGTGTGTGTGTGTGTGTGTGTGTGTG
>NW_011342759.1:0-4856 GCF_000735185.1 Notothenia coriiceps | reverse complement strand
TCGGGAAAAATCGGTATCGGTAAATTGTCAAAATCAAATGATCGGAATCGGATCGGGAGCAAAAAAAGGTGATCGGGACATCCCTACTCATAACCTATAAGGTCCTCCTCCTCACCTACAAGTCCCTCCATGCCCATGCCCCCCAGTACCTATCGGACATCCTTCGCCCACATGCCCCACATGTCTGCGGTCTTCAGACTCTGGCCTGCTTACCACCACCCCGCACCAACCTGCGAACCTTCGGGGACAGAGCCTTCAGTGTGGCAGCCCTACACCCTTTTCTTATGGTTGTTTATACTCCTGTTCTTCTCTGTAAAGCGACCTTGGGTCTCATGAAAGCAGTGGCGGCGCCAGAGATTTTCTCTAGGGGGTGCTGTTCGGTAGCTTGACGTTTCATAGGGGGTGCTCAAACATTAAGGGTTTCCCATTTATGCACCAGCGCTACAGTTGAATTTTCTACTGCAACACTCCCCACATGCACACACAGTGTACCCGCGACTGTTACAATGAAGGCTCGATAATCAGCTCACGGCATATAGGTGTAAGCAGGGGTAAAGTGCTATTTTTACAAGTGGGGAGTGGACCTCACCTCCTCTAGGAGGGTCCTCACCTCCTCTAGTGGGGTCTGGGGGCATGCTCCCCCGGGACGATTTTTTTTTAAATATTTAAGTTAAAAGCATCAATCTGGTGCACTTTGAGAGCAAAACGAAGAGATCTATGGATACATCTCTCAACACCCATATGAAACACAACTATAAACAGATTTTCTATTTCTTTATAGATATTTTACAAATCACTCCCCTTTTAAAACAAACCGTTTGAGACCCACTGAGATAACTAGACTAAAGTGAACTATCTAAACACTGAGAGAGTCCTTTACTTCACCTGAGCTGAGGTTATCTGAGACTCTCAGTCTGACAGGAGAGAGTTCTCCCTCCACCTTGTTGTTGAAAAAGCTTGGTCCGTTAGCTTGGCTAGTTAGCACCATATGCTAGTTAGCACCATATGCTAGTTAGCACCATATGCTAGTTAGCACCATATGCTAGTTAGCACCATATGCTAGTTAGCACCATATGCTAACCACAACGATCTCTGGTAGATACCCACCGGTACGCGAGCTCTCTCTCTCTCTCGCTCGCTCGCGCACGCACACAAAATGGCTCGTGCCACACACACACAGAGCAGAGCTTGAATGAAACACAGAGAGCCAGAAGTAAGCTACTTGTACTCACGAGGCCTATTATGTGCAGAATCCCTCTCGCTTTCAGGTGGTTTTGATTGAGTGTCCACACGTGGACGTTTAAGGATTAAAAAACTATCAATTGTTCACTTTGCTGTTAGCAAATAATGTGGCGCTCTAGCTAACAGGAAGTCCCTCAAGTGTCACAAAGTAATTTAGCCTATGGATAGGTCAAAAATCGAATGGGTGCTGGCCATTGGCCTAATCATATCACCTGTGTTGGCTTTTTGTTTTTGGTCAAACATTTGTTTGTTTCACATTTGCATTGATGTAATCAATACTTTTTCTAATTTAATTTAATACAAATAATTTAAAAAAATTTAAAACGAAAAAAAAAAAAAATACACGTATCTTTCTTGGGGGTGCTTAGGGGGTGCTTTGGCAATCCTGGGGGGTGCTTCAGCACTAACTCCCCCCTGGCGCCGCCCCTGCATGAAAGGCGCTATATAAATCCAAGCTATTATTATTATTAACCATATTCCTGAGATAGAAGAGGGAACAATTGTTGGCCTTAAAGAATTTCTAGATTGAGAAGTATTCAAACATCTCTCCAAGGTTTCAGACTGAACAGCTGCAGTCTTTGTGATTGTAGACTTTGCCGACCATCTACATGCACCAAACATGAATAAAACACACTACAGGAAAGGGAAAACACAAAAAATAAGCCTCTTTAAGATATTACGTTAACAGAGAATCTGATCCAGCAGAAATACGTCTCTCCTGATTGAAATTGGATTGAGTTTCTTTCCAAATAACATTGAACAGATCCTAACCTTATTACTCAGAGAGTAGAGGGAAGAATTGTTGGCCTTAATGAAATTCTAGATTTAGAAGTAATCAAACATCTCTACAAGTTTTGTGACTGAGCATCAACATCTGATTTTAGTCCTGAGAAGAAGTGATGACTGGAAATCAAGATTCAGATGATAATAAGAAAATATGGTTTGATTTGAACTGAAAACACTTTCATTTCAGACAGATTGTTGATTACACCTTCCCTTAAGAAGCAGATGCTAGTGAGGTTGCTAGGTTTAAAATGTATAATATATCTGCAAAGAACGGAACAGCATAGTGTGCAATGGTGTTGTCAAGCAAAAGCATAAAAAGAGAGAAATACTGGTGTGGAAACAGACCTCTCGGGCGCTCTAAAGCTCACGAGGAAAGGAGGTAAAAGGTAAAATAGCGAAGGTTTTTCGGTTGGTGGAGTTACACCTCTCCAGGGCGGTGTGTTATTGCTACAACCAGTTACTTACAGACTTATGTGGTCAACAGTAACGTGAGGTATATGTACGTTTAGGGTTTGGGGCAGTGAAGACTCAGAAATCCGCTTTAGAAAACACCTTTCAGACCGTGAAAAGCAGGAAAACAGGGTGGGCCGCGGAGGGATTAGTGAACAGAAGAACAGACACAGACCCAGGGCTTTAATACAGCCAGCAGAAACCTGAGGACACAGTCACATGTCAGAGAAACACACGGCAATAAGTGAAGCAATTTAAAGCAGAAAAGCTCTGAAAACACAAGCTGCACCTCAGCTTACATACAGGTTTGTATTTATCTGCATGGATGCTTGTTGTTTGTATGTTGTCTTCTGCTGAATGTTGCACGTCTCTTGTTTTTGAGTAGTGTTATGACCGGCTCGTAGGCCACAACGAAAAGACAGGAGACGTATATAAGTTTCCCGGAACCACGGCACGTTTATTGCAGTCTGTTCCATAAAACACACAACGAGGTCGACGGACGAGGAGAGGGTTATGGCTAGAAAGGATCCGTCTTGTGTAAATATGACGTCAAGTTCTCGTTGTAACTCTCGTTGGAGCGGCTCTGAAACACATCTACAGCAGTAACATGATGCAACACACACATTAATGCAGCAGTAATATTAATTGAGAAACATCAGACATAATAGTAAAACACTGCAAGGGAACATTTTATTGCACCAGGAGCTATTTGGGACTTTTACTGCGACAACGTTGACTTGCCTGTGAATAAAAAATAAACCATTGTGTTGGTGATCTACAGTGTTGTCATTCTTCTTTGAACACCAGCAAGACCGCTAACACCGTATTTCAACAATCACACTCCCTGTAATTGACATAATTAATAGATAGTTTAGCTTCTCATCATCATTTGCTGTGGCCAACTGATGTTAACGATCGTAACTGAAAGGCTGCATACCAAACGTAAACATTCAGCCACGTGACATTCAGCCAAACTCTCGCGAGAGTTTTACACAAGACGGATCCTTTCTAGCCATAACCCGAGGAGAGAGGATCGCTGCGCCGCTCCTTCCGTGACCGGCTTGGCGAGAATCAGGAGCGCACCGTGACATGCGGGCAGCTGGGCTTAATAGCGCCACGGCTCCGGCCGGGTGTCCGTGATTGAGCTGATTGCCTCTTCAGCTCCACCCCACCGTAAGACCTTAAACACAACACTCAACGGCCACAGGCTCTGGGACCGTCACAGTAGCTCTACTCATCCCATTGTACCTGTATAATGACAATAATATATAAATAATTATTCTATTCTATTCTATAGGTTTAGGTGGAGCTCCTGAACCAACAGCATCCCCTGAGTGGTCTGATAACAAACTACAAGACAAGGCAAAAGGACTATAAAAAGATACTAAAAGGACTACAAAGAGAGGCACAAATGGACGTAAAACAACGATATATCTACAGAACAACTAGAAAAGAAAGAAACACAACATATCTGAAGAAACAACAACAACAACATATGTGTAACAAATATGAAACGCTGTAACAATTACTGAAAAAGACAGACAACTAAAAAGAGACAAATCTAAATAAACTCAAATCAACCATTGAGAGCTTCAAAGTTACTTGAAGAGGTGCAGAAACATACGGACTATAACGTGAAGCAATTCAACACAAAGATATTCTAACGTCTAAACAGACAGAGACACAAATCCGACAAAAAGGAGATGAAACGACAAAAACTATTGAGATAGTTAAAGTGATGATAGCCAAACACAATGACTATAAAGTGACGCAATGCAACCACAAACGTGCAAAACGACTTCAAATGACAAATGACGTGACCTTGCCCTCGGACACCTGCACTAAAATAAAACCGTTAAGCTTGATGTGAGGGACAACAAGACCACAAAGACATGTTTATGTGTGTGGAAAAGAACAAACATGTGCATTAATATTGAAATGACCTTCAGGAGCAGTGCATTGTCCGAGCGGTCTGAAGTCGTGTGTGTGTGTGTGTGTGTGTGTGTGTGTGTGTGTGTGTGTGTGTGTGTGTGTGTGTGTGTGTGTGTGTGTGTGTGTGTGTGTGGCAGTCAAGGTAATAAACAGAGAATAAATCACGTCGCAATGACTGCTTACTTTTCCCCCGCAAGTTTCACAACAAGCTCGGCATCAAGGTTTTACAGCGGCCTGCAATCAGTCACAGTATGGATGTGTGTGTGTGTGTGTGTGTGTGTGTGTGTGTGTGTGTGTGTGTGTGTGTGTGTGTGTGTGTGTGTGTGTGTGTGTGTGTGTGTGTGTGTGTGTGTGTGTGTGTGTATGTGTGTGTGTGTGTGTGTGTGTGTGTGTGTGTGTGTGTGTGTGTGTGTGGGTGTGTGTGTATGTCTGTGTGTGTGTGTGTG
>NW_011342758.1:4041-5424 GCF_000735185.1 Notothenia coriiceps | reverse complement strand
CATTAATCTTACACGTATACTGTATCTACAACTTGAAAGTGCCAATCCAGTCAGTAATATATAGAGTATACATAGGTAAATATGTGTTTGTTGAGAGGAGAATCAACCTTTTTAATTTGGTTATTATTTACGGAAATGTCTCAGGGAACAGTTATGTATTTGAACAATTACCTCCACAATGAGTTATACTAAACTCTTTTACCGTTAGGGATCCAGCAGCCCATGTTGTGTTTATTCCATTCATTATAAACTGCTTTTCATTTGGTAGTGATGCATCGTAGCTCCCTACAGCCACAAACACAGTATCTCCTGCTGGATTTCTCTGCCAGTTCACCAGCTCATAGGTCGCTGCAGGGTCTCCATTTCTATCAAAATACACACTTTCTCCTGACTGAAGGGTGAAAATCACACTTTGGAGGTGTTTCACAACCTACCAAATGAGAACAGTGGTGAAATATTGTAAGATTATTATTTATTTTGTATTCAAATAATTTACTGAATGTATTAACCTGTTACCTGTTTTGGCTCAAAGTCATCTTTCCAGATACACTGAGGATTCATGGCATCACCACATTTTAACATGTTATGCATGGCATGAGCCACAGCATACACAGCCTTATACACATTGCCGGATATCCTTAGCTCTGACACATCTGTAAAAGGATTGTTGATGTCCTCTAGTATCTCAGAGCCTGAGCACAGGGTCTGACCATGGAGACCGGACTGAAAACTGCAACCAAATGTGGCTTCCCAGAACTCTCTAAGCAGATTATTATGAGGGTCTTGACCTGGGTTTACTTGCAAAAGAAACTCTTTGAGGCCTGTGATCTTTGTTTTTCTGATGGTGAAGCCCAGAGTCCCTGTCAGGATTCCTGAGTGCCTCTTACTTGCCAGATGACCTGCTGTAATCCAGGACTCACTGCCCACCCACTGCAGCCCAGTGAGGTTCTGCTTCAGGGCTTCCTCAAGAAGAATGTCCATTTCACCCTGGGCTACGAAGGCAACTAAAACTCTGGCAGTGCCACTTTTTATCCCTCTGACCACCTTTGCAATGTGCCCACTGGTGTCAGTCCTTGATATGGCTTCTGAGTATTCAATGCAGACCCCCTCCTGGCGTGCAGCTGTGATAAATGCTGCCATGCCATTGTTACCATAATCATTGTCACTTCTAACTGCCCCAACCCACTTCCAGCCAAAATGCTTTACCAATTTGGCCACGGCTCTGCTCTGATAATAGTCACTAGGGATGGTTCTGAAGAAAGAGGGGTACTCCTTTCTGTTACTCAAACAAGCGCATGTGGCAAAGTGGCTGATCTAACAAAAAAGAAGGGAAACTAAATACATTTATTTTGATATACAGATAAGTGTTAAGTGGAAAATGTA
>NW_011342758.1:0-4020 GCF_000735185.1 Notothenia coriiceps | reverse complement strand
AATGTCTGCTTTTTCCTCAAATCTGTATATGTGCAAACCCTTTAATCCCAACCTAAACATAGCCCTGAAACAAACCACAATAATACCAGTATTAAGTCTTTGTTGATGGTTGTTATATGCCAGATCTACAAAATGGTAAGCCTTTTGCAAAAACAATTTGGAAATCAGTCCAAACATGAAATATTACAAATATTTACCATTGGTATTTGGAAAATCCCTGAACTTTGTAGCATCACAATTGTTGAGGAGGAATCAGAGGCTCCGATGATGGCATGAACAGATGACTGGCTTGAGCATGTTTTACCCAAAGTCCTTTCCTGTCCATTCAATAGACCCATCACTGCTTGCGTTGAAGTCAGTGTTGAACCACAGCTGTCAAATACCTTATAACCAATCGAGATATTAGGCAGCAATGAGGTGCTATTGTTGATCTCCTGGATGGCAAAAATCATTGTTTGGGCAAAATGAAATTCTCTTAAGTGTATTCTGAAAAGAGAAACAATTGTTTTAACTAACAGCTTTCTTACTAATATGACTATTTATTCTGTTATGTGAAACCAACCAACAAGAAAAGAGACAATGAAACGGTACCTGGAGCATGTGAGAGCTTCTGGAACATCTGTAAAGGAGAGAGAAGGCTTCGATATTTGGCTATGGATGGAGAAAGCTCCTCCAATTGTAATATCTCCATCCTTAGATAATAGAGGAAACACTGGGTCTCCCAGCATCTCACAGTATTCAGTGTTCTCTGATCCAAAGGCTCCCACAAAAATCACAAACAGTAACATAGCACATAAACGGTCCAACATCTGGAATAATCTGGCACACACATATACACACGCACACACCTTTGTTATAGTTACTGTTATTATTACAGACTATATATCCTTCAGGGCTTCTGTAGGAGATATAGTCGATGATGATGATGATGATGATGATGAGTGATGATGATGATGATGATGATGATGACGACGATGATTATGAAGATGATGATTGAGGTCCTCTTATCGAATCACTGTTTAATGATGTCAGAGCGCTCTGCTTTTCATGCTTTGCAAAGTTTTACGCTGACCGTTATATCAAATCATATGATGCGGTTACTCATACCCCTTTAAAAATTGAAGCAAACTTTGAAGTAAATACGTTTTTCATGGCTGAAAATGTGTTATTTGTCAAATAATGAAAAGGGAAAAATAGAAAACAAAATGTAAAATCCATAATACAACTTGTGTATTCACACAAATATGAAAACCAAAACATGCGGTAGTGCATTGATTTTATAATACAATTACAAATGTATGAGAAAATAATTATATAGTTAAAAAACAATAACATTAGTCAACATGCTAATATGTATCATGTTTGTATTGTAGTGCCGAGAGACGGGAGTTCAACTCCAACGACTTGGAAACACATGAGCAGTAGTCGTAAGGGGGCCGTAGGGGGGCGTCGTGACGAATGTAAACAAAATCCGCCGACCATAGTCTGGGGGACACCCGGAAAGCTGGGTTGCTGTGGTTTATATGATCATTATTGTTATAAAAAAATAAGAGAATAAATGAAAAACACGTATGAAATACTATATGACAGTAAAAAAAGAATAAAGTTTAAAAGGATGACTTCTGATTTGTAAAATATCCATAAAGAAAAAGTAAATCTGTTTACAGTTCTGTTTCATATGGGTGTTGAGAGATGTATCTATAGATCTCTTCATGTTGCTCTCTAAGTGCTCCAGATTAATGCTTTTAACTTCAATATTTAAAAATAATTCTTCCCGGGGGAGCTTGCCCCCGGACCCCCCTATGTGAGGTCCACACACCACCTATAAAAATAGCACTTTACCCCTGCTTACACCTATATTCCTCGAGCCTTCATTGTAACTGTCACACTGTGCGTCCCCACATATGCGTGGGGATTGTTGCAGTAGAAAATTCCACTGTAGCGACCGGTACATTAATGGGAAACCCTAAATGTTTGAGCACCCTCTATGAACGTCAAGCTACCCCACAGCACCCCAAAATAAATATCTGAGCTTGACTATTTGTGTTGGGGGGGCCCAATAAAAAATGTTCTCCAAAGGGGGGGCCTGACAGAAAAAGTTTGAGAAACACTGGGCTAAACTAACCTGTATCTGCTCCGTCCAAACTCACAACAACGTCCTAAAGACAGAATTAAACCAGCGACTGTATTCACCATGACAGAGACAGTCTGTGGTTTGTACATGTTTAATTTTTTTTCTAGTTTCTGAACAGATGTGAGGAGCTGTGAGGAGTTGATTAAAGATACACACACACACACACACACACACGCATGCACGCACGCACGCACGTGCGCACACACACACTTTTGCATTTCAAAGTACACTGCTGAATGATGTGTGCAGAGTTTGACCCTTCTGCTCTGAAATTGAATATATTTGTTACATATTAATAGAATTTTATATTATTTGATTTGCTTTTGGATTTGTGAATGGGAGAAGTAGTAGATGGAAAACATACCAAACACTAATTATTCAAAGTAGAGTATTTCATTTTATATGCAGTAATACTATAGGAGGCCCATATGATGATATAATGTTTGACATTATTGATATTAAAAAAGTGATTTTTTTTCCATGTCATTCGTGTGTTTTTCTTATCAGAAAGTGAAGTTATTTATTTGTAAGCTCCAGATCCAAATGTTACCCTCAATGGTCTTTGTGCCCTGGCATGTGGCCTTTGCGCCCTGAAAAAATGTGTGACACCAAAGGCCAAATGGCCTTGCCCCTAAAATGACGAAAATCCAATCCTGAGGTCACTGTTGAACGCACTGTACTTGCCCTCCCTGGGGGTTAAAGAGCAACTTGCAGGGTTTTTTTTTTTACTACATTTATGCTTAACCTTGCCTGAAAATTACAATTCAAAAAGTTAATGCAGGATTTCATATGTTTTACAAGGGCAGGAATTCAGAGGGAAAGGAGCAATTTTGAGCTTTGCTACTAAAAACATGGGGGAGCAACTTTCTCTGACTCCTTCTCTGCCCAATCCGCGGTAGTAGTTTGTAGATGGTTTGAGCGGTTGTGATTTAGTGAGCTGGTATTTTTTCGGTAATTTTACATTGCATTTCACCATTTTTAATCATGGTGAGCTTGTTTTTGTGCAGGTTGCACAAACTCCAGCCTGTCAGGACATCGAGTCCACAGTTTCCCTTACAGGAAAAGGACCGGAGCTAGCGTTCGTTCCTGGGTGCATTGTGCGAGGTGCATCCACCTCCCTGCAGCACATACTCTCAACAGCTGAAACCGTATTACATCTCTCTCCCCCCTTCGCTCCTCTCTCTCTCTCTCCCCTCCGGTACACCGCACCGTAAGACGTAGTGTGGAGTTGCATTAGGTAGCGCAGGATACGGCTGATACTTGCGCTGTTGTTTCTGTTATGGATCAGTATCAACAGTCCTGCCAGTAACACTACTATATTATCAATACCACTTTAGTTATAGCCTGATATATGATAGCTAACTTTACAATGTTGTGATGTGACTGACTGTCTGTCTGTAGCTAACGCCGGTCACTCACCAAGACAGCGGCCCTGTTCTCCACTGGTTCTCCTCACACCAAAGCTCCATTTCTCGCCGATGGCCGTTATTTCTTCTAATCCTTGGCTGCTCCTGGTCTCTTGGACGCCTAGCAGGCTCATAATTATAATCATATGCATTCGAATATATATTTTCAACCTCTTCTGTGTCAAAACTAGCATTGTGATCCATGTTTATTCATACATTAGACCGGCCGCTCTCCCCCATGTCACGTCACACGCGGGAGGTCACGTGTGGAGGCTTTTTTATGCGGAAGTAAAAATGTCTTACTAAAACAATGCCAGATGTCACTGTAGTGTATATTTCTGTATATTTTTTAGAAAATCTATTGTATTCATCATTTTCCTACACATTTATTCACAGGTGTCTTTAACCTGGAAGTTGCTCTTTAACATTACAATTGCCATTGACAAGCTAGCTCAATTACCATTCCCAATGTTCTAAAGT
>NW_011342757.1:0-3209 GCF_000735185.1 Notothenia coriiceps | reverse complement strand
TCTATCTATCGATCTGTCTTTCTATCTATCTTTCTATCTATCTTTCTATCTATCTATCTATCTATCTATCTATCTATCTATCTATCTATCTATCTATCTATCTATCTATCTATCTATACCTGTCACAAAGTGTTTTCCGTCCTGTGTGATATCCATGCCGTTGATGGCCCCGGCCTGCGAGCCCTCCAGTTCTCTGATGGCAGATCCGTCATACACGTCCCAGTAGGCGACCTGAGGAGGCAGGTGACACATATTTGTTCATCACCGCCATTGTTTATGGACCATTCAAGAGGGAGAGGAGCTTTGAATATACTCATAGAGCCTCTTTTCTCTATCAACAAGGAAAGTAAAATGAGTCAAGCAGGCAACCTCAATGACACATCATTATTTCTTTGGTGTGGTTTGATTAACAGTAAAATAAAAATTCCATTTGGGGATTGGACTCACAATACAATTTATGCAGCTGACAGCATATCTTTGTAGTTGTGCTATTTTTCCATTACATCATAATATTTGGTATAATTTCCTATTATGGTAATATGCAATGTGACCTCAAGACACCCTAAGCTTCCTTTACTGCCTCATTATGTGTACTCTGTATGGAAATTAGTATATGTCTACGGTTGAATTATATCTACCTCTCACACACACACACACACACACACACACACACACACACACACACACACACACACACACACACACATTCCAATTGAAACCATGTTTGCTGATCTAAATGGGATTTAATCATCCCTCAAGTTTTATAGCTGTCAAAGTATCAAGTCTCACAAAAGGCAATTGAAACCTGAGTTATTTATATCGCAGGCAGCAGAAACATCACAGAGCCACACGACAACAAGAATCCTTTCTTGTCATTTATATGACCAAGCTGATTATATTTAAAAATGTGAAGACTGTAAATTAAGAGGCAGATGATCATTAAAATCAGTCTTGTGAGTCATCCTGTATGAATTAATTTATAAAAGAAGATTGAGTGGCTCTCTTTCCCTGTCTCTATGTGTGTGTAACATCACAGAAGCTATTTTAAAGTCAGCAAAGCAAATATCAAATTGAATGATTGCATAACTGAAAATATCCTGACTGTAATGTTGCTAACAAATAATACACAGAAGTCTACTTTTTGACATATGCTGAACAATCGAGGTCGGCTGTGTGTAAAAGGTTAAGTAAATGTTACAAAGAGCTTCACAGAATAAGCGCAACATTTACAAGAATAGCCTGAGATAGGATTTCATTTCTCTACACAAGACCATTCCTGTAATGCATTATAGGAGGGGAAATGAAATCTCACACAGACATATCAAATACTCTTGGTTATTATGGAATGAAAGTGGAACAAAAGGCAAGAGGAAAAAAAAAAGTATTATTTATAGTTACAGAACTGCGGAGTGATTCTCAAAGCAATAAGCTGCCCTCACAAGCCACGGGAACATTTCTGTGAGGGCCTGCCAAATGCTTCAGATAGAATGACTCGCTGATATTAATATTCCCACAAAATAACTTAACAAAACCTTATTTAGGAAAGCACAAACCAGAGGTGAGCTAGTTCAAATACCAAACACAAAGTAAGCCTTTATTTACTTCAGTACAAGATCAGAAAGCAATTCAACTCAGCTACAGTCTGTCTGTATAATTAAAAACAATAGTACCACCTTCTAAACAAACAGCAACTAAACAGTACCCTTGAAAAACACGAATGAGAGATCTAAAACAATGTTTAAGTACCATTTTCTGGTTAAACCTGCATGACAAAGTTTCTGTCACAATCATTTTTTCTGGCTTATGTCATATACCGGCTATGGTTTCCTCTGTGCCGCAGTCACAGCCTCTCCCTTTTCCATTATCTCATTTCAGCAGCTTATTAGAGACTCCCACCTGTGTGAGTTGTCTTGGCCCATCTGTGTTCCATCCACAGCCTCGGAAACTGGCTTATAGCCACAACATGGGCCAAAAGGAAATTAATTACATGCAAGTACGGGCGAGGAAGAAATGCCAGGCCTACTGTATGCAGAGAACATCCACACACAGACAGACAGAGATTCCTTGGTAAAGGTAAGATACTCTCTTCTTATTTGTTTGTAAAGAGGTTCTTTATTGTATCATATTGATTGTTTCAAGAAGGTTATGGATTGGTCTCAAAGACAATTAATTTACAAATGATGGCTTAATACTAACATCACAGAGAGATAAAGCCTTAACGGGGCACCTGTGGGGTTGATAGGGGAAGGTACATTCATTTATATCATACATATCAATATTCCAACTGCTGTATATAGATTATTCTGCACAGTTTCTATTATATTCTATTTTATTGTATGTACTTGTACTATTTCAAAGGGGACCTAACATCAAGGCCGGATTAACCATATGGGCAACATGGGCAAGTGCCCAGGGGCCCTTGAGCAAAGAGGGCCTTCAGTGACAAGATAAAAAAAAAAAATTAAAACATTTTTATTTTTATTTTTTAGGGCACAACCTCACTCATCATACATTGTTTTAAATGACACTCACTCTTTGCCATAAATAACACAGCTTTTCCATAGGGTCAAATTACTGTAGGTTTCTGTACTGTAGGTCTCACTATGTATGCGCTCAACTTTATTACTACGCGGCGGCGGTGTGAAGCCGAATCACAGCCCCACCCTTGA
The DNA here is from genome assembly GCF_000735185.1 of Notothenia coriiceps. Classification (NCBI taxonomy): domain Eukaryota; kingdom Metazoa; phylum Chordata; class Actinopteri; order Perciformes; family Nototheniidae; genus Notothenia; species Notothenia coriiceps. The sequence goes on along the minus strand of NW_011342757.1, from coordinate 540 downwards.
GCAACCACACAATTTCCCTACATATTTTACTTTTGTAACTCTCAATGTTTGTGATAAATAGAACTCCTCGTGTACTTGTACAGCCAGCCAGTTATATTTTGGCATTAAGTGGGGTGCTTTTCTGAAGTTTTGATTGATATCACCTAGGTCTTCTTGAGCCATACACTGTCTTAAGATCTTATCCATTGCATATTTGTCTTGTGATTTTTGACTGAAAGGGCAAAAGGTTAGACCTACTTTGGTTGAACTATGTGGCTCCGTCCCTGCTTTTGGGTGTGCGATTTGACATGCCAGATTGACTGAAAATTCTAAATATTGGTCATGTTGGTAGGATTGGGTAGGCATGGTGTTACTTGTTGGTACGTGGGTTGGGGGGGGGGCATGAGTGCTCAGTGCCCAGGGGCCCCTAATGGTACTAATCCGGCCTTGCCTAACATGCATGTCTTTTATACATAAATATTTGTCCCCGGTGTGTCGGGGCACTCACACAGCGTCAGAAAATAAAACCCTTTCTCTTTTCCTCCGTACCCAAATCTTTCA
>NW_011342756.1:0-4788 GCF_000735185.1 Notothenia coriiceps | reverse complement strand
ACAAAATTAAAGATGTATTTAATTGTCAAATTAGCAGTAACATAAACATAGCATTATTATTATTATTATTATTATTATTATTGATTATTAACCAATGTAAGAAAGGTCAAAGCACATACCTTAGCAAGGGTGCTGCTCCTGAAATATCCCACCAGTTTTCTTGCCTTGGCTCGAATATCACACAGCACAGGGGTCATGTCAAGAGATTTTTTGACAATCAAATTCAGTGTATGTGCAATGCATATTGCATGACGTAGCTTTAATTGTTTGCCACGGGAAATCATATTGGCTGCACCATCCGTCACAAGGCAAGTGACCTTGTCAGTGATTCCCCATTCCTCCATGAGGGAGGCTTTCACTCTGGCCAGGTTTTCAGCAGTGTGTGTATGGGGAAATTGTTGCACTCCTAACAACACAGAATTGAGACATGTGTTACCGTCAACAAAGTGGCAGGTTACAGCCAGATAGGCAGCCATATTGATGGACGTCCACATATCAGAGGTCAGGCTCACTGCAGCCACCTTCTGCATGTCAGCTATGGCCTTGTTCCTTTCCAGAACGTACTTGGCATCCACCATAGCCTTAACAGCCTAAAAGAGGGGAATTCACTGGTTAATCGTCAAATGCCATGAAAAAATAAACAATTTTGCTCTATACATGAAGTCTTACACACCTGCCGTGTGGGGATGACATAGTTTGGATCCAATAAGGCCACAAATGCCCTAAATCCCACATCCTCCACAACACTGAATGGCTGTGTATCCTTCACAATCAGGTTGACCAAGGCCTCATCCAGATCCTGTTTTCTGGTAGGCCTAGCTGGGGAGGGAAAAGGGAAGCTGTGTTAAGAATGAGTATCTTGTAACTTTCTTTTATTTGCATGATAAAGTGAAGTTAACATGGATAAATTATAAAAGATATTATTCCAAAATATTAAATGACAAACCTTGAGCAGGTCCACCTCCATGTCCCTCCTTGTTCTCATGTATGGCACGATAATGCCTTAGCATGGATGAAGTATTATTATTGTATCCCAGTTCCCTGGAGCACAATAAACACTTCACTTTTGAATGAAATAGAAAAAGTAAAAAAATGAACCATACACAATCTAACATAATACATCTGTTGTAATATACTATATATGCAACCTACCTTATTGGGTGAAATCAGATCAGAGTGTCCTTCTCTTCTTTGCTGGCTCCATTCTAACGAGTTGCACACAAATATCGTACTACCAAAACTGGCAAACAGTGTTCACACATCTTGATTCGAATCCCATGGGTTTTTATTTGTCAGAAGCACGCGCCAATATCTGAAGCGCTTCCTGAAGCAGTCACGTGGTATCGACAGGCAGCGAGGCTTCGTGTGTCACCGATGACGTCACTGGCACAAAACGATACAAGCCTCGATACATGCTTCACAAAAAGCTTTGGGGATTACTCGACACACGCTGCGAAGCCTCGGCGTAATACGTAACATCACTAGGGAAACTCTCCACATCCTCCCGGGAGAACAGGGGGAGCTGTCTCTGAGAGACACCCGTAAAGCGGACCTTACACCATACATTTCCTCAGGTAAAAACTAAAAATATAATTTAGTTGGAGGTAGTTTAGCTCTAATAAAGCCGTTTCACTAATCTAAATCTGATAGCATCATCGCTATGTTTTTTTTCTTCTGCTTTACAAAAGTTGAAGAAAGATTATTTAAACTCGAAGCTGAATTCGAAACACTTTAACTCTAAATAAGTGCATGTAGACACGATTTAGGAAACTTTTCTTGGTAGCGTTAGACAATAACGCTACTTTGTATTATTAATCATAAGACAAATTATGAAACGTTGTCCCTGGTTTTGATTTCCGCCTTTTCGAAGAAGATGACAAATCTACTTAACAGAAAACTTGCCATCTTTCAAACTAACTGGTGGAACCAAATATACTTCCGTCAGGGGCCTTCAAAATAAAATGCTTTACTGGAGGAAAGGTTTTGTGGTAAAGTAGAAATAATAGTGTAGAAATACCGGCATTGACATTTAAAACATACTAATACTGAATACCAAAGGTAAAGGACTTATTTTGTAGAATGGCTTGAATAAAAGCTACAGCGTTTAGTTTGTGAACATATGAATGCATCAGTAATGACATTGCTACAGTATTTCTACATTTTAGACTAGATATCGAAGGCAAAATAATAGGAAAGTACACTAAAATGAAAAATATATTTCTGTCACAATTGATTAAAAGCGGCTTATGTTTCCACTTCCCTACACTGTTGTTACCGTGCCAAACATGCACTTTTACTGCGGAGGGAACAATTTCCGAAACTCCGGTGTAGTTGTCATTGTGTCTTTACACAGCTCTTCTACAAAATGTGTCGAAGTCAATTTGAGCAAACTGAGACCAGCAAACTGATTTACAGCTGCATTTGCGTACATCCAATATGTTCAGGCCGTTCATGTAATCATCTAAAATGTGATATTTTGAAATCTGCATTATTGTTGTTTGCTTGCACATATCTCTGGGTCTGTGCCCACATGAAACCACACCCGTGTTTGGTTGGTTTCCCTCCTTTACTGCTCGCTCCAAAATCGAACCCTTTGTCTGTGGAGAACACCAGAGGTACCTGAAGGATAAACTTATTTTTAATTTATTAACATCGATTGTGAACAAAATTAAAATACCATTAATGAATAAACAAAAACCTTGAAGAAAATTCATGCTGGGATTTGGTTTAAAAAACTTCTACAAGAACCACATTTTTTGTTGAATGACTTTCTAATTCTAGCCCTTTCTTTTTTGCAAACTGCTCATAAACCGCTTTATTGGCATAATGATTGGGCTGCAGTCTGAATACCCTCACTCTCACAACAACTGTTTATATAGAGATTGGTTCAAAAACGAATCTCACTACTGTTAGCTGGCTTCTATGTGGCCCATGCATCATCACACACGAAGACATGCAGGCTTATGAGTCCAGGAGACTCTCAGCTCTACTGTAAACACTGTTTAGAGACTTGAGAGACCCGTGCAGGCAGAAACCACCTTTAGAATAGGCAGAAATAACAGGTGTCCTCTAGTTTATCGTTTCATAACCACTATCTCCTCTGAAAGAGAATCAAGCCGGCCTGCCCACCGGGGGAGTTTTGGCCAAAGGTCAAACTGTGAACTATTGATCGATAATCAGCCTAAAATAAATATATTGCTTGTTCTGTCTGATCAACACAATATTTTTTGTTAACAACAATTTCAAAAAGCGAATCCTTACATTTGAGTAACTGTGACCAAGTAAAAAATTGTTGCAGGTTGAATTAAAGATGATTTGTTTTTAGATTTGCAATAACCCAGTTTACCAGTAATGTACAGTTTTCTGTTTGTTTTCTATCATGGTAAATGTAAAATATATCTAGTAGGCCTATATCTTTGGACTGCTGGTCAGGAACATTAAATAAATACATTCGAAGCAACTAACTTTTCCTGGCATGTCTTAAATAGAGCACAGCCAGCGTTATTATTTACACATGTGATATGTCAGTACAAAATGCCTATTATGTTGCATTTCATTTGAATACATAAAGGGAAACTCTCAACAATGACTTAACAAGCAAACAGTGTAGACAGGGAATGAGGTTACTTTCTCCCTTGAATGTCCCCTTAGACACTTTTTGATTAATCCATGAATTGTGTCGTTTAAGCTTCTTCAGTTTCAGACTCCTGTCATGTGGCAGTCTCACTGTCACATGTGAGAGTGACAAACATGACAAATACTAGTGTTGTGTATGTGTATCAAACTGCACAGACCCCCCCAACCCCCCCCCTGCGATGGTGAGTCATTCCCCAGTCATGCTTTATTGCGGGTCAGCTCAGTTCCTTCTCTCAGAGAGAACATGTCGTTTCCTTTAGAAATGTTTTGTAATGTTACCTTCACTCCGGCACAGTTTGATTTTTTATCAACCCTACATCCTCTTCAGATGCACATTTCTTAAATCTTTTAAACCCACAGTACTTTCCCACTGTCAGGGGCGGCACCAGGCTGTTTGAAATAAAAAATAAAAACATTTTTAACATTTTCAACATGGTGGATAAATCCTTATATGCTCCCGGCAACACACTGAACATCAACTTTGCCTCCTTATTACACTCACCAGTACTTTAGTGAGAACTGAGTCTGCGTCTTTGATGCGCACAGGCGGATGATGCAGGATGCAATGTAGACTGGAATAAACTCAGATCATCCTCTGGCTGCAGCCTTGACCGGTACTTCCTTTTGATCAAAGTAAGTATTATTCAAATTAAAATAAAGGGCGGTGCCGGCCGTCAGCGAACCGAGCCGGCCGTCAACGGCCCGCTGATGACCGACCATTCTGTGATTCTCCAGAACACACAGATGGCCAGTCCGCCCCTGCCAGGACCGGTCCATGAACATCCTAACTTCAAATAATCGTGGTCATACTTCCTCCGTTTTCTGCCAGACGCTGTCTCCTCTTTCACTTTATGTAACTTCACAAAAAATCGATCCATGTTGCCGCTCGCATAAAGTTAGCTAAAGTTCACTAGCTAGATTTCACTGTTTCTCGTCATTTTTTTCACACGCTGTGCCTCCCCTGAAGCTCTCTGGCGCCCCCCAGGGGAGGCGCGCCTCACACTTTGAAAACCGCTGGTCTAAGTTATCTCAGTGGATCTCAAACAGTTTGATCCCCATTAATGTAAACAAGTATTTCCAAGGAACACCTTTTTATATGATCATTATAGTTATAAGAGAATAAATGTAAAACAGGTATGAAATACTTTATGA
>NW_011342755.1:0-4623 GCF_000735185.1 Notothenia coriiceps | reverse complement strand
CATCGTTATAAAACCTGTGAAGTTTTGTGCCGTTTGGAGCATGTTAACTGGAGTTCTGAGAAAACCGTGTTACCATAGCAACGAAATTTGACGAAATCTCAACACTGACACATATATGTCTCGAGGGCTTGACGGTTAGCACATATGTAAAGTTTGAACAGTTTTTGACCGTTTACACAGGACTTATAGCAATATGGTGCTTAACGGCGAGGGGTCTGTTGCCATGGCAACAGCTTTTGGGGAAAACTCACTATTGACATATTGAGGTGTTGAGGGCCGGACCATTAGCCATCATCTGAAGTCTGGTGCCGTTTGGACGATTTTCCATTGAATTAGGACAACACCGTGTTTCATGGCAAGGGATCTGTCGCCATGGCAACGGCACATGATGACATCCCATAATTTGCGTAGAGCTGTTCAGGGACGGACCACTAATGATAGTCTGAAGTCTGGTGCAGTTTGGACCATTTTCCATTGACTTAAGACAACATTGTGTTTTATGGCGAGGCATGTGTTGCCATGGAAACGGCATATGGTGACATCCCATAATTGGCGGAGAGCTGTTGAGGGCCGGACCATCAATGATAGTCTGAAGTCTGGTGCAGTTTGGACCATTTTCCATTGAGTTAGGACAACACCGTGTTTCATGGCGAGGGATCTGTTGCCATGGAAACGGCATATGATGACATCCCATAATTGGCATAGAGCTGTTGATGGCCGGACCATTAGTGATATTCTGAAGATGGTGCCGTTTGGACGATTTTCCATTGAATTACAACAACACCAGGTTTTTTGGCGAGGGACGCGTTGCCATGGAAACGGCATATGATGACATCCCCTAATTGGCATAGAGCTGTTGAGGGCCGGACCATTAATGATAGTCTGAAATCTGGCACCGTTTGGACGATTTTCCATTGAACTACAACAACATCGTATTTTTTGGCGAAGGATTTGGCCATGGAAACGGCATACGGTGAGATCTCAGATTTCACTTAGAGCTGTTGAGGCATGGGCCGGTGATATAAAAGTGAAGATTGGGGGACGATGGGACCGTGTCCATGTGTGATAACAATTTGCCGCCCATGTCTCGAGATAATACCCGACGAATTTCGAGTTGTTCGGAAAAACGCCATTTATCGCGAAGTCGGCCGAAGTCGGCCATTTGAAATTCAAAATTCAAAATGGCCGACTTCCTGTACGTTATTTTATACCCCTCCAAGAGGCTTTTTGGTTTGTCTCCGCACCCTAGATATGCGTAGCGAGTTTCGTTCGTTTACGTGAAAGTTAAAGTAGGGGGAGTTAACGTTAAAAACGGAAGTGGGCGTGGCCTACGCAATTTTTGAAGCAAAGTTCCGGAACTAAACTAAATTGATCATAACGATATCAATTATGCGAGTTGCAGTCACGTGGGCTCACGCGGCCTATCAGCCGCCATGATTTCCGATCCTTTTCTGTGCTTTTGCCGGTCGTTTTCCCTGTTTTTGGGTGTTTTTCGCAGGTTTATCAGTCGCTGCGCGACCGATTTCAATAGGGTCTTCGCCGACCTAGGTCTCAGACCCTAATAAGCCATTGCCCCCACAAAAAAGCGTTTGCTTCTAATACAGGCTATAATAATATAAGCAATATAATGAAGATTATTTTCACAAGTAACAAAAGTGTACATTACTACAAAATCACTTTAAAATCGAAGACTGTATAGGTTTAAATATACATATGTACAGTATATGTTTTAAACTGATTCCGTTTTCAATAGGTCATGCAGATACTAGTGAATGGTTTCACTATTGTATAATTATGTGTTTTATTGCTCAAGACTTTGCAATCAGGTTCTTTAAAAAGGTCCAATATAAATTAAGTTATTTTTGTATTATTATTATTCTGCTATTCAATGCATTTGGTTTAAGGGTGAAAAATAACGTTATCTGATTCATCTTGTGCGTTTTGCCCACCTGTGTCCAACTCGTCATGATTCCAAGTTCATTAGTGACAGTTTCTCATATATTATGTTCCTTCCTTCCTACGATTGACTTCATGCAGTCAGTGTAAATGAATATTAATAATGGTCGTTTCATTTACTATTGATAGGCGTTTAATTAAGCCTGCAAAAGGTGCGCCATATTTCGAGTTCAGAATGATTTATCAAGGGAAACCGGTATAGGATGTGTGTGTGCACTGTTATACGTCTGAATATTTTCAGGCACTTCAGGGTTTCATCCAAATGCAAACTTTTCACGCAAATCCTGCAACGGCACTGCATTTTAGGGACCCAAGCCAGCTTGCAGAAATATTCAAATTAACCATTTTTAAAATAGGCAAAACAAACCACATTTATATTGAATTAAAAAAATTGCATGATTTTTGTCAAATATTGTGTGGGATCAGAAAAAAGTACTTTTGATTATCCGTAGAAACCATTTGCATTGAGATATCATGAGTAGAAATGTGATACAGATGCTGTGCGCTCTGTAACCCTTCTATCAGTCCAAAATCAGCTCGTTATCATATCCTAAATTGATTAGTCCTGGTGTTAATGCGGGATGCCTACAAAGGTGGGTCTGATAATCTCATGATGTGGAATGAAGGCATTGGGAGGGATACTCCTCAGACTGCTGTGGGATCCAACTGTGATCAAAGAACTCCCAGTGGTTGGCAAATAACTGAACCAGGCAGAGAAATTGTCATCAGCAGGAGTTAAAATTACAGAGGAATACACACGTAGAACCACATACCTGTAACGTATAGTTGGCCTTTTCATTTATGAGCTGGCTGATGAATTTTGCTGTATGTTGGAAATGAACCTTTTCTGGAAAAAATATAATGATATATATGACAACATTTCAGGGATTTTTTTACTTCATGTAATGTTGAAAACTAGATAATAGATATATGGTTTTGAATATCTTTGTCCTACCATCAGCCGTTGGATGAATTATAAGAAACTTCTTATCCATGAACTGAGATGCTTTGTGTGCTAAATTTGCCATCTGAGGAGTAATGAGACACACAGCAACACATAAGATTAAATGAAATACGACAATAATTATGACGGAATTTGAAAAATCAGAATTCAAATGAAATCTTACTGTGTATGCCCTCGGATCAGGTTTAGGCAGCCCAAGATATCGCTCGGAAAATGCAGATGCTACAGGGTTAAGAGGGTTTCAATTACCAAAGGGTATCAAAACTTCATATAAATAACACATTTCGACAAGTAATTTCTGTCTTTTCTTTGGCCTTTTTAAAAAAGGAAGAAGTACACTTTTCCATTTTTTTAAAATTCAAATATATCACCCTTTTAGATATTATTTAGTCTCCAAGAAGTTGTGGACTGTCTTAATTTGCATTCCAATCTTACAAATGATCATTGCATGCCATTCACCCCTCTGGCAAACACAGAGAAATCCAATGTATAGGAAATCAGTCACACTGTGCTACCAACTTCTTCCTTAATTTGCAGTGTCCTGACTTGGTACAGCTAACAGACTACCGTCTCTCATTTTGCGTCACTTTCAACATACACTATTATACTTTTCACAGATTTCATTCCTTTGTTAGCTTATGTGAGGTTGCTGTTGTTAACTTGCCACATTATGATTGAGCTCCTTTTTCACATACACGTACAAAGCCACAGAAAAAACTCCCAGATGCACATCTCAAAGTGCGAGATTATATATACAGTGTATGTTCTTATACTTTCTGACAACACTGCCTAGATGAATATGCAGAGATAGCTTTTTGAAAGTAAAACAAAGTTCTGCCACAAAAACAGCTTACCGTATAATTCAAAGTCTGTAATGGGTGAGAGGACAGCAGCACACTTTACAGGGGATTCATCGCCCCGGACCAAACGGCTGGTCACAAAGCCTCCATATACCTGAGGTACAATAAACATGCATGTTATTGCCTGAGGAGGAATGTACTGAGTGCACTCAATTCAATATTTGAAATGCTTGTACTTAAATGTAATGCAGGTTTTTACTCCACTTGTCTTACAGCTTTAGTTACTTTTCCTTTTATAATTTTTCCTACCCTCCCTGTAGAGTGAAAACCACACAATTCCAAAGTTGATTTTGAATGTTTGCAATATATACCAAAGGATACATTTTTCCTTTATGGGTTTAGAAAAAAAGATTCTACTGTAGGCTACTATAACTATTTAACACTAGAACGTACATATAAACCGCAGCTTTTTCTTGATTGTATGTAACTTTTTTTCAATAAAATATTCAACTCTCCCAGTCCGTGACTTTTCCTGAAAGTCTGTTACTGTATGTAGCACCCTTTTTTGTTAAAAATTGTCAATATCAAGTCAGATTGAAAAAATTGCCAAATAAGTGCCAGCTTGTAATATTTACCTTATAGAAAATGCAGTGATTCTTGCGCGTTAGTATAAACATGACGTGTTGCTATAGCAACGCCTGTTATTTACTGCGGTTCCTCATAGAGATAGATAGAGAGAGGTAGATAGATAGATAGATAGTTATAGATAGATAGAGAGAGAGATAGAGACACAGCGATATTTTATACTTCATGCTATCTGCACTATATATCATATGAAAGCTGAGAGAGTCCACCGACTTTATTGGTATAAGTTTCATCACTGTGCGATCAAAACTCACTGTG
>NW_011342754.1:0-6414 GCF_000735185.1 Notothenia coriiceps | reverse complement strand
GTTTTATTTTGTGTTGCCATAAGTTAGTCTCTCTGCGTTTCTGCGCTGGGCTAATGCTAATGCGAGAATAATAAAATGGTGGCTTCACAACACTTTTTTTTTGTTTTACGGGGCGTGGTTTGCAATCCGCCCAGCCAATTAGAAATATAGCTCTTTTCTCACAAGAGAGCCGCATGAGAGTGGGACGGAAAAGGGGGTAAAAAGGTTCTCATGAACTAATTTTAGTTCCGGCTCTTTTTGGTGTGAACGCGACATTTCGGAACTATATCGGAACTAAAGTGGGAAAAGTACTCCGGTGTGAACGCGGCTATTGCGAATACAGTCGCTGGTATATCTAGTCTGTATAGGCCGTTGTTGTGAGTGTGGACGGTCGGAGCATATAGTGCGTTAGCTTAGCCGATCTCCATTTAGACAACACGCATTTTAAAAGATATTTCGCCTGCCGTCTGTCTGCAGACTTGTCAAAGCATTAATTCATGGTTTTTACTAACCGGTAACAGTATCTTGCTACTTCGGCATCATTTTGAAACGTGTATTACAATTAAATCACGGTCAAATATGTTCATCTTGTTGTAGTTGTAGCCCCCTTGCCAGCGATTCGCTCACTAGTTTAACACATTCAGCCCGGTTGTTGGCCCGCTTGTTGGCCCCTATAGAATCACGATTTTGTCGGGCCAGAAAAAAAGGTGAAAAAGTAGCCCCAGGCCGGAACTAGACCTAGTGGAAACGCAACCAAAAACGGGCCCGACACGGCACGCTTAAACCGCGCCATGGTGGAAATGCGCCATAAGAACCTCGATTTTATGGGGCCAGAAAAACTGTGAAATAATACCCGCTAGCCGGTACTACGCCAAGTGGAAACGCAACCAAAAACGGGCCGTGCACGGTACGCTTAAACCGCGCTGTAGTGGAAATACGCCATTAGTACCAGGAAGAAAAACAGAAATCTCCAGTGTTTGAGTTTTACTCGCGAAAGGGTGTACTTTGAGGGTATGTGACTTTGCAGAACGTTTACATGCATAAAAAGCTACATAACACACAAGGGGACGGGTAATAACCAGTAAAGCATGACATGGGACCTTTAATAAATGATTACCAAACCGTTTGAGACCCACTACTTAGACTAAAGTTATCTATCTAAACACTCAGAGAGTCCTTTACCTCACTGAGCTGTAGTTATCAGCCTCTCAGTCTGACAGGAGAGGACTCTCCCTCCACCTCTTTAATAACAGCGCCTTATGGTGCTAGTGGAGCATGCTCGTGAACTGTTAGCGCCGGAGCCTCGCAGCGTGGAAATAATTTTACAACTAAAGACACAGCTACACAAAAAAACGCAGCATTTGTACGGCTCATGTGTGCTCTGAGAATCTGCCTTGGTACGAAGTAGCAGTGAAAACATGGTACGGAGTTTCATTGATTTGGGCATTCTCTCAATAAGCAAGTGGAATGGATTTGATAATCAAGCACTGACACAACGCTCTACAGAGAGCGGCGAGTGGATAGACCGATTCACGGACTTTCCGCATAGTAAAAGTTAGGGGGTCTAAACTAATCATTGTAAAAAGGTGGGGGGGACTTGTCCCACCCTCATATCATGGCTGCGACGCTCATGGATATTATATCTATACTGTGATACGAGACAAGATATTGTAATACATATGTAATATCCTAAGTGATGTCATTTGTTGACTTTTTTTCAGCTGTACTATTACTTGTCTTTACCCACTTAGTCATTAATTCCACAGTTGTGATGTTTATTTATATCATATTCTCAATTTGTAAATATGTAGTAAATGGTAAAATCTGCCATATTGATAGGAAGGTGTTTGGTTAAAAATATTGGACTGAATGATTAACTTTTTTTTATCTCCCAATCCATTCAGCCCAAGTTTTTTTCTCCAGGAAACTTTGGATGATGTTGGCCCAAACTTACCAACGCCAGAGATGTCCCCGTCCTTCTCCTCGTCCTTCTCTTCGTCCTTCTCTTTGTCCTTTTCCTCGTCCTTCTCCTCGTGCATGGCCAGTAAATTGTTGGTCATGTCGATAGAAGACACGGACAGATCCAGTCTGTCCACCAAATCTGCCGGATTAGGGGTAGCAACTGCCGCCTCAGTGTATGAGACACCTAAAGGAAAAAAAATCAATAAGATTCCAGGGAGACACGCAAGACACAACGTATATCATTATCCTATTAAGGAAACTGACCAGGGTCCATGACCCTCTGTACGGGTGGAGGTAGAGGAGCCTCATCGAGGGTGATCTTCTCCAGATCTAACACGTCTTCACTTAGACTTGAAGGTGCCATCAAAGGTGTCTGGAAAACAGATGAAGAATATGTAAGCCCTGCCTCTACCAATAGATTAATCTTGTGTATAAAAAAAAAGCAGTGACATAAGCAATATATCTAGAATACATGCTATGATATTTGCTGGTTTTCTCGGTTCAAATGTGACATCAAAAACATTTTGGAAATATTTTTTTCTTGATAATTCTTCACGTAATTGGAAATAGAACAATAGATTCGTAAAAAATGACTTAATGTGAACTCAGATGGACCTCTGTGTATCCATGTGTCGGCAGCTCCGGAGCAGGCTCCGCCTCAGGAGTAGAGGTGGGAGGCTCCGCCGACGTCTCCTCAGGATTTATTGGGATCCGGTGCAAGTAGCCATACCCAATGCCACAACCCAAACTAAGAAAGAAAACAGAATAACGCTGTATGATCTGAGGTAATCTTCATTTTAAATAATGGACTGCTTACTCTCTGTTCCCTCACAATGGTTGATTGACATATAGTACAAAAGCAGTCACTAAAGCATGTTTCTGTGTATTCTCACGTACCTGCCCTCTCCCCCCCACGCTCCGTTTGGTGTGACCACCACCTCTCTGCAGGCATCTGAAATTGTGTTGTACACCATCAACTTCAGAGGCTTCCCTTCATGGGCCTCGATCAGCGAGAAGAAGTCTTCTGACTGGAAATCAGCAGAAGAAGTTAACCACGAGCCATCTTTCACAGCTTTGTTAAAAGATACAATGAATTTTACAAATGATTATCAGTTTAAAAAAAGGTAAGCATTATATAAAAATGATTCTTACATCCTGCAACACTTGATCCGCTCCGACAATGTAGTCACTGTGAGGCTGAAGCTCGGCCAATGAAGCGGGAGAACTAGCTTCCACATCCTGCAGGAAAGCATTAACAGGCGTTAGTAAACTGAAGATGGAGCTATAATGGGGTATTGAAGTTCAAATCTGTACGGACAGTTGGTTTGGTTTTCCTATTTCTTGATGAAGAAGCTCACCAGAACATGCCAGACGTTCTCGTTGGCTCCATGGTAGCTGCAGAAGCGAACGCTGGCCCCCAGCAGGCCCTGTCCCCCCCACATGCTGCTGGGCACCACCTCCAGCTCACGGACGCTCGTGGTTTTGGTGCTGTACACCACCATACCCACAGCTCTCTCCATGTTGGCTTTCAGAATCTCCTTCAGCAGGTCATTCTCCTCGTTCTGGTGATGTGAAGAGTCAAAAATAGTTATTATTTTATGCTTCTGTATGTCTGTGCAGTCTTTGTTAATGACCAACCTGTATGACAAGGGACATAACTACTCAAAAGTGGACAATCAATAAACTTACAAGTCTTTTGTTGTCCAGAGACAGAATGAAATCAAAGAAGGGCTGCAGTCCAGCCTTTTCTGCTGGGGAATTTGGCTGCAGCTGTGGAAACCAAAATAATTGTGCTTTTAGAATATAACTTGGAATTGTCTAAATATGAAAATGATGACAAAACCATAATATTGTTTTTGGAGCATGTAAATCATCTATTTCTTCCCAAAGTTCATAGCTGCAAATAGGGATTTCTCTATTATGGATTAATCATTTATATATTCATCTTTAAGTCTCCTTATAATGGTGGTTTGGTCAGCCTTACAGTCAAAATATTCAATTACAAGCATATAAATAACAGAAAAGCACCAACGTTTCAAATACCAAATGTTGGGTATTATCGCTTGGTCGCCCTCTCGATCGATGCATCGATTTTGTTTATTATTTAGTTAATCGAATAATCATATCAGCACTAATGTTATTTACTGTAAATATACTTTTCATGCAACGGGATTAAAGAAAGGGTTTTAGTAAGGAGAGGATCGGAGGCTAGTGAAAATGCATCTTGTTTTATTTGCCATCAAGCTGAAAAACATTAGCTATATTAGTCAGAGCATTAGCTAATATTTAGCAATTATGCTACTATGACTACGGTTTTTAAAAAAACAATCATGTAGGGTAATTATCAGGGGACTAACCCCATTCTGCTGGTGGACATTATATAAAACAAGTTACAAGCCTCATTTAACCATATTTACTACAGAATTACACTAGTATCTAGGAGATTATGTGGCATGGTCAATAAGTAAACAGTGCCAGCTCATCGGGTTTAACCGGTGGGGTTTGCATCAGCTAGCTCCCAGTTAGCATATAGTAACAGTCATGATAAGCTGCTGTACACGCTGTCCTAAATCAAAGAAAGAGGAATAACGTCTTACGCCATGCACGTGGTATCCATAGGTTCCTCCTTCGGATACTTCTGAACTCTGTGATAACCCCATTTTCGCAAGGAACTTTCAAATATGAGCTAATTTCATCAGAAAATATCAAGAGTATGAGAATGATTACGGCTGACAGACGGCGGCCATCTTGTCTGTAGTCCAAAACAATCGAACATGGCAGGTATCGAACACACAGCGTAGGATGACGCATTGTAGTGTTTGTGACCATGGTTATGGAAAATCAGTGATAATTAAGTCACCTTTTAATGTACTGCACATTTGTTTAATTATGGTAGAGTGTGTGGAGAAAGAAAGTTAAAATATGTCGCATTATAAAGTCCCTGTCACTGTTCGACGTTGTAATACTTTATGTTGTCCATACATTTAATATTACTTCAGTCTATCAAAAATATCGATATTTCGAAATTATGCAGAATACTTCATAAAGAATGACATTGTATAGTATGTCAACACATAGTCATAGTATGTCGAAAATATGAGAAAAGACGTCCAAGTGTAGTATGAAAAAAACATTAAAAAAAGGAAATAATATAGTGTGGTCGAAACTCCACAATTAATCACCCTTCGGTAAGAAATCAACAAATATACAAGTTTAAAACAAACTGTGTTATTCAATGAAGAGTTAAAGCATTCAACATAATCAATGTATTCCAGCTTGAAGGATAGAGTCTTGCACCAGCAATGTAGTACAATGATCTGGCCAAGTTAAAACTAAAAGGCAAGCACTTAATACAGGAAAAATAAACAGTTGAAATGGTGATCAGACAAACAAACCTAACATCCATATGATAAATGCCTGACAATGGAGATGACACCCTTCTGTCTGTTGAAGGCGTGAGAAAATCAAAGTTAGTGACCTATATATAATTAAAGGAGACTTATGATACATTTCTCTGATAGTTGGCCTTTGATTGAAATATGAGAAAAAACAACAAAGTATAGATTGTCAAAAATATATATAACATTTTTGATACTATAGTTAGTAGGCCTATGTCGAAAATATCAGAAACAACAACATAATATAGTAGGCCTATGTTGAAAATTATCTGAAAAGACAAAATGGTAAAGTGTGTCAAAAACAGTCATAATATAGTATTACAAAAAATATCAGAAATTGACATAATATGAAAATATGAGGAAAAATAACAGTCTAGTATGACTGAAGCCCCTGTTGTCAAAATGTATTCTTGTGCAAGACACTTAAAAAACCCAAATTGCTCCGAATGGCCAATCTTGGAGAGACAGCAAGCGCATTTCGTGGCATCTGCGGGCAGTGGCAAGTACTTCCGGCATCTGCCACGGAGGCCGCTACTCCGTGGTATCTGTGGCAAGTATATGCCACAGATGTGGTAGCTGTGGCAAGTATATGCCACAGCCACAACTTGCCGTGGCAAGTATATGCCACAACCATGCCACAACTTGCCGTGGCAAGTATATGCCACAACTTATATATGCCACAACTTGCCGTGGTAAGTATATGCCACAAGTTAAGAGTTAAGAGAAGGTTTACGGTAGCTGCCACTCGCCTTCCGTGCTGATATTTAAACCCGTATTTATCGCGTAAAATGTCGCTGTTTTGGCATGACTTTATCGGACTGATCTGTACACAAGACTGATGATCTGTTACTGATGGTCCGATCATATTTTTCAAAAAGATTAAACATTATATGTTCTATAGATTTTACTTAGAGAACGTGGTTTGTTAAAATAAATAAACGTGCTATTTTTATGATAATACTCAAGATATATTATTAGTAAGTTGACATAAAGATCTAACATTGTTGACCAGAGGTGGGAAATAGGCTAACTTGTATACTCAAGTACTGTACTTGTGATTTAGAAATAGCCTACT
>NW_011342753.1:0-2767 GCF_000735185.1 Notothenia coriiceps | reverse complement strand
CATTCATCCACATCTGTAAAGTAACTAAAGGGATTAAATACATGTAGTGGAGTAAAAGTACACCATGTACCTCTGAACTGTAGAGTAGAAGTACACAGTAGCACACATTAGAATTACTCAAGTAAAGTACAAGAACCTCAAAATCGTCCTTAAGTACAGTACAGTGCGTAGTTACTTTACACCACTGCTTGTGGATGAAAAGGGAAAGATACAGATGACCTGAAATTGAAATACTATTCTAAAGTACATCTTATTCTCACTGAAAGCAGACATGTGCTCTAATGGTCAACTATTGTGAGTGGATCATTAACATGAGAGACTACTGGAGGTTATGTGACATGAGAGGACGAGAGGCAGTAAATATAGCCAGATAAGTTTACAAGACGTGTTTTATGACTGTTAAGGGAAATCCAATTAAGAGCTGCTGAGAAACCCCACTGAGGAGATAACTCACGTGCAACACAGTGCAGATGGTGTTACCTGATGTAATAACAGAAGGCCGTAGTGTGTGTGTTGAGTTGAACATGTGCAGGTTAACCTTTTGTGTTTTGCTTCTCCTCCTCCACAGACTTTGATCTTCCTGTCCACTGACCTTCATCTGCAGGGGCAAAACAACTTTATCAGTAAAAGTCCTGAAAGTAAATGTTACTCAAGTAAAAGTAAAGCATTAACATAACAATATAGTTTAAGTACCAAAAGTAAAAGTACTCATTATGCAGAATGGCCCATTTAGACACCGTACATTTTACATGACTGTATTCATATTATTGATGCATTTATGTGTCTTTGTTACACCTGGCCATCATGGGGATTATTCGAAATGACTTTATATACTACTGGGTCTCTTAACCTACATGTATTATATACTTTGGATAAATAACCTAAATCTGCAAAGTAACTAAATATGAACATTTGTAGTGAGAATGTAGCAGAAAGGGAAAATACCAGAGGTGCTAAATAACTAAGTATATTTACTCAAGTATTGTACTTAAGTACAATTTTGAGGCACTTGTACTTTACTTGAGTATTTCCATGTTATGCTACTTTGTAGGCTACTTCTACTCCACTACAGTTCAGAGGGAACAGAGTATTCCTACACTCTGGTACTTTTTACTCAAGTACAAGATCTGAGTACTTCTACTTTAACTCAAGTACAAGATCTGAGTACTTCTACTTTTACTCAAGTACAAGATCTGAGTACTTCTACTTTTACTCAAGTACAAGATCTGAGTACTAGTAATGCTCAGAAACTACACAGAGTCAGTTTAATGCTACAGAGACACCTGTTCTATTGATTTATCATCGTTAATGTTCTCAGCGGCCACGTGATTGAGCTCTCGCAGCTGATTTGCCGCCCCTGGCACCTTCCTTACCAATCACAGTGCTCTGTTTCCATGTTATGCAATCGGCCAGGGGGGTTGGATTTAAAGCAATGCTGCTGGTCGGATTTCTCTTTCCAGGCAGAGAGCAGCAAGTTGCGAGAGGGTGAGATGATTTCTGTTTCTATACGAGAGGAATAATGCTGACACAGACACACCCACACACACCCATACACACAAACACGCAACCACTGTCACGCACACACGCACGCACAGCTTAAAGTGTGATATTATGAATATGCATGAGTTCATGGAAGTTGTCCCCTCAATCGGTCAACTGTCAAATCCCTCCGTGCTTCTGATTGGTTAATACCGGAGTATAGGTCCACACTGAGGGATCTGGTTGGTTGGCAGGACAACAGACCCCGCCCCTCTCTGTTCGGGGTCATCAAACTGTCGAACAGATTGAGACAGAGAGTCATGATTACAGTGCACTTTCTGATCCACTCATTCTGATTCATCCTGATTCATTAATTGTGTTGGACCTGATAATGATACTGTTTCTATGCTGAGTATATACAGACACACTGTGTATGCTATATAACCTCAGTAATACATTCAAACATGCTCAATTTGATACAAAATACTGCTCTATAAGACAGCACCAATGATGACATTTAAAAAAAGTACATTTACTCAAGTACTGTACCTAACCCTAACCTAACAGAGTTGGGAAAAGTAATCAGATCTTGGACTTGAGTAAAAGTAGAAGTACTCAGATCGTGTACTTTAGTAAAAGTAGAAGTACCAGAGTGTAGGAATACTCTGTTACAGTAAAAGTCTTGTTTTCAAAATGTTAGTCAAGTAAAAGTAGAAACGTATGTCCTCTGAACGCTCAGTCTTTACAAATCTGCCCTAATCCACAGAGCTCCATCATGAGTCAATGCTAACATGCACACATGCAAACAGACGCTCGTAACTAAATACATTTACTCGAGTACTGTACTTATCATAATGTTATCTAAAGGTACTTGACTTGAGTATTTTCATGTTATGCTACTTCATACTTCTAATCCACTACAATTTGGTATAAAATATTTTACTTTTTACTCCATTTGTTTGACTAGTTATTTTTCAAGGTCATATTATTGATTAAAAAAGTATTAAATTAAATGGTTTTTGTTATGGATATACCTGGTAGTATAAAACAGAGTACTTCTACATGTGGTATTAATACTTCTTAAATGAAAGATTGAGTACTTCTTCCACCACTACCCTACATATCTCACACGGCACTGTAACTTTTATTCATGTATTTTTTCTTTCAATGTTTATTTTATTATCTTTGCTTTTTATTGACTGTTTTTAAATACTATTTTGTCTTTCATTTTGTAAAGCACTTTGAATTGCCTTGTGTTGAAAGGTGCTATATAAATAAACTTGCCTTG
>NW_011342752.1:0-2688 GCF_000735185.1 Notothenia coriiceps | reverse complement strand
TATCAGTGTGTAGTGTCTCTACTTTAAAGAGTCCTCTCCTGCTGATGTTCAGGTGTATATCAGTATGTAGTGTCTCTACTTTAAAGAGTCCTCTCCTGCTGATGTTCAGGTGTATATCAGTATGTAGTGTCTCTACTTTAAAGAGTCCTCTCCTGCTGATGTTCAGGTGTATATCAGTATGTAGTGTCTCTACTTTAAAGAGTCCTCTCCTGCTGATGTTCAGGTGTATATCAGTATGTAGTGTCTCTACTTTAAAGAGTCCTCTCCTGCTGATGTTCAGGTGTATATCAGTATCTACTTTAAAGAGTCCTCTCCTGCTGATGTTCAGGTGTATATCAGTATGTAGTGTCTCTACTTTAAAGAGTCCTCTCCTGCTGATGTTCAGGTGTATATCAGTATGTAGTGTCTCTACTTTAAAGAGTCCTCTCCTGCTGATGTTCAGGTGTATATCAGTATGTAGTGTCTCTACTTTAAAGAGTCCTCTCCTGCTGATGTTCAGGTGTATATCAGTATGTAGTGTCTCTACATGTCTCCATGCTTTAATGTTCAAAAAGCTCTTTATTGTTCTCATACTGCCTGTGCTGCAGCACGTATTTTCACCCTCTGTCTGAAACCAGAGCCCAGTCTGCTCTGATTGGTTAGCTGGCCGGCTCTGTTGTGTTTTCATTTAATCGTTTATTTGGCAGGGACAATGCACAGTATTCAACACTTAAAACATTAAGATGTATCAAGCGTAACACTGCCAGATGTAGCTTTGAGCTAATTTCCATCTGCAGTCCCTCAAATAAAACATTTAAGAAAATTACATTTTACAAACATAGCAAAAACAAAACACATGATATGCAAAAAGTGCAAAAGAGCAAGAGCAGCACACAAGTATTTATGACATGGTAATACAATACAGCAGCAACGACATAAAAAGTGCAAGAGGAGACACCTCTGTGTTAAAGTGCATTTAGCGGTCTCTGTTTGTTTCTCAACCATTCTTTGAGTTGACCTTTAAAGCTATTGAGAGTGGGGCAATCCCGTGTCCCAGTCCATGCAAACATTTATACAAAAAAACACATCATTTTAAAAGACTTAAAATTGTCAAAACTTAAGAAATTGTGTTTTTCAAGGATGGTACAGTGGTGGTATGAATAAGGCTTTCTGTCAAACACCTTGATAGCTCTCTTGTACAGCTGTTCTATGGGTTTCAGGGTTGTGGCACACCGATTGATTGGTCAACCGCTTAGAGATGTCCCGCCCCTTAGCCTATCACGTACAAGGTGTTGGAGCGCTAGCCAATAGGAGTGCGAGTGATGTCATCATGTTCCGGGAAATTGGGGATTTTAGCCTTTGCAGACCATTTACATGCACTAAAACCTTTAGAACTCTACAGGGAAGGAACAAAAAAAACCAAAAGCAGAAACGAGCCTCTTTTATGATGTCTCGAAAACTATGATGACAGATATTATTTTCAGTCTTTTTTGGTACTTCCCAAAGAGGTGTCAGTTATGACGATGAGGATATCTACAGGAAACATAGACAGTCACATAATTAATATAATATTTACATTAATGATGTGACCGTGTGTTTCCTGTAGTTATTGAATTGCTCTTTTCGCTGCACTGTGAGTGTTCAGTTGTACTATCATGCTGCTGTGTTTACTGTATTGTTGTAACTCTGGCTCAGCAATTTCCTTCGGGATGAATCAAGTCTTATCTCATTTGATCTTATCTTATCTATCTTAGAGAGCGCAGCACTAACAAAGTAAACTTCAGATAAAGTTTGTTGAACAGTTTGTCATCACGTGCCAGCGTTCACTCTGCAGCTCAGAGATGAAGAAAGAGGGTCATCACACTCATTACCTCCTCCTCGTCTTCCTCGCTCTCTGCAGTCAGAGATCTCACACTGACTGAGTTTAACTTGGCTCGTCTGAGATTATCCTCTCAGTGATATATCATTAATATCTTTCCCCAGGGAGTCACTGCTCCTCAGGATCTGGTTTTAAAGAACTTTCTCCTTCTCTTTTCCTGCAGGGCGGAGGATCAAATCAAATCAAATCAACTTTTATGTATAAAAAAAATTGGTCGAGCCAAAGTGCTGTACATATAATAAAAATAGCCTACAGTAGAGACACTTTACATAGACCCTACCAGAAAAACGCGATTCTGCGATCGCAGAATTTACCGCATAATCAGCAAAATGGCGCATATTTATCAAAATATGCATTTTTCCACAAAGTTGAGAAAAAAAAAAAGTTAACTCGTCTTGACGTCATCAGCTCGCGCATCACAGAATATAAACAACACTGTATAGAGTGAACTTGTGGAGCTCACACGATAGAGAAAACACCAAGATGAAAAAATCTAATCCATTTACCGACGAACATTTCTACTAAAGACCGGGCAAAAAGTTGGGGGAAACTATTCTGCACCCCGTGCAACTGTGTGTTGGAGCATAAGAGAAAATCTACGGTGACGACCCACTTTGATTCATTCAAACATTCGAAAATGCTTTCTGCTGCTGCGGACAAGAAAGCCAAACAACTCACGTTCACCGAGGCATCAACCTCCAAAACCCTTTAGAGGGCTACAAGAAACAAAGTGAGTAGCCTACAAGATTGAAGCTGCAGATAACGAACGAGTAAATGAAAACAGAATGAGGCGGAGAAGTGTGTGTGTGTGTGTGTGTCTGTGTGTGGGG
>NW_011342751.1:0-2972 GCF_000735185.1 Notothenia coriiceps | reverse complement strand
GCATGTTAGCCAGTGGAGAAATAACCGGAAATGCCAAGCAAATGCTACCCCGAAGTAATGATTTATTTTTTAATAGTCACACTCGATTACGCCGATTTTCTGGTTGCCCCAGCTGGTCGACACCTCTTTTAGCAAAAACAAAGGCTACATTAATGTGTTAAATCGATGTTAATCCATGCGTGTGGATGTGGAATTAACGGACGTGACGTTGTGCGATTGAGTTGCCAGGCAACAGCCTTGGTTCATGTTCATTTACAAACTCTTCAACTACAACCGTAGTTATATTTAAAAACATGTTAGAAGGCCTCACAAAATACTTTGATGCAAATTAAAATGTAAATGTGAAGGAATGTGTGTATAACAAAATACATTGGTGATAAACTAAACCGGAAACTGACTAGGCAAGATCCTCAGCTCGATGATTTGGATGGTTTAGCCGCACTGCATGCTGGGATTTGGTGTTTATGTGATGTGAAATCTGAAAACGTTTTTAAAAAATAAAATATACTTTATTCCGAGTTTGCTTGCTTTTCTCTTTGAAAGTCATCACATAACGGCATTGTAATACACGGTTCGGCTGCATTAAATATTACATATCTGCCGTAGTTCTCTATTTATAGAGCCCTGATGAGAAGACTTCTAGACAAACATGAGGAACTGCCGCCAACACTGAAAACGTGACGTGGATCATAAATATATCAGCAATTAAACAACATCTTACATTTATTTTCACACAATACGTCTCCTTGCAGTATCGACACTAATTCGGCTGACTTTTATATTTGATCCAATTGGTAGATAGGCTGTATTTACACCATAACGGTGCACCTGGTGGTTAAAGCACGTTAGTCTTCTCAGCAGGGCTACGGCAAATATGTAATATTTAATGCAGCCGAACCGTGTATTATAATGTCGTTATATGATGACGTTTTCAGATTTCACATCGCATAAACACAAAATCCCAGCATGCATTGCGGCTAAACCATCCAATCATCGAGCTAAGGATCTTGCCTACGTCAGTTTCCGGTTTCGTTTATCACCAATGTATTTTGTTATACACACATTCCTTCACATTTACATTTTAATTTGCATTAAAGTATTATGTGAGGCCTTACATGTTTTTAAATATAACTACGGTTGTAGTTGAAAAGAGTGTGTAAATTAACATGAACCGAAGCTGTTGCCTGACACCACACACATGGATTAACATCGATTTAATGCTTTAATGTAGCCTTTGTTTCTACTAAAAGAGGTGTCGACCAGATGGGGCAACAAGAACATCGGCGTAATCGAGTGTGACTATAACAAAAATAAATCATTATTATATTAATATTGACAATAACAACCGACCGTCGGGGTAGCATTTGCTTGGCATTTCCGGTTATTTCTCCATTGGTTAACATGGGTTAACAATACCGTGTAAATGTCACGTTTGAAGGGACGAAATCGTGACATCTTAACGTCTCCCAGCATGGTAAATCGTCACATGTTCACGTCTTGCCGTGATATCGGATTGAAGGAAACATACCCAGCTACTGTCATGCCGATTCATATTAAAACAAGTACAAATTCTAAATATTATCCCATTAATTTGTTATTGATATTTACATAAAACAGCTCACTTTTTAAATGACTGTATTTGAATATTTGTCAAGAAGCTGTTTAGAGCTAGCGCAAGGAAGTTAAGCAGTTCATAATGTCCTTTATAATATATCTTTTTTATTAGGCAATGAACCACAATGGTATGGGTAAACATGCAACATATTTTATACACACACATACACATATCCTAATTTCTATCACCATGTGTGTGTGGCAGCATTACATTCATACTCTGCTAACTGAAGCTGGCGCCATGACATAAAGGTATCTTTGAACAATACGTTACTGTGGTCCTTCAGTCGTTTAAGACACCAGCATTTCAGAGATAGAGTGGGGAAATGTACACATTGACCTAAGGATGGCCCACAAATAAATACCATATATCCTCGGGGAACCATGAATGTTAACCCCACCTACTACAGTACACGTTTTATGCAAATCCAGCCACTACTCATAAACGTATTGGATCAAGTGGAGAATTTGATCAGATTGTGGCAGGTCATCATGTAATGTGTTCACAGTGAGAAATCATCAATGCCACTAATTCCCCACATTCATGTACAGTATGTTTATAGTTTCTTCTGAACTTATTCAGAATGCAGAAAAAAAGGGTAATCATCTACTACATTTTCTGTTTGGTTTTAAAGTATCATTCATCTCTTTAAAAGGCTTGTTAGTCCGTTCATTTTCTTAAGGATTTATACTTGGAGAATGTATTAAATACTGCCCTCTACTTATTAGGAAAATACATCATACAGTAGGCTATGTCTTTGTCACGATCACACCAGTTTGCTGTTTTATTTTGAAAAGTTTTCGCTCAGATTGATTTAAGCTGCCAGCAGCAATTAGTCTGGAGTTTTTTAATTGGTACTGCTCGAGCATCTGAGGGAGGGCCTTTCGGAGGACCTGTGCAGGAATTGCACCATCATGCCTCGTGCGGTAAGAGCTGCTGGACTGGCCGAGGTAGAACTACTGACTGAGGGTGGCCTTCCCCCTGCACAGTCGACTCCAGCCCAACCTACCCATCCTAGGCGCTGGGCCGCAGAGGCTAACCCCGCCCAAGAAGAGGTCTAAGCCTGATAGGCTGTCCTCCAGGGTGGACCTGCTCACTACTGAGCTAGCCCAGATGAAGTCACTACTCCTGGCTCTCCATTCTGGTGCCCATACGGAGCACGCCGCTGCACCCAATCCACCCATGGCTGAGCTGGTTCCAGATGACAATGTGGTCTCGATGGCAGCTTCAGCCACTCAATTTAATGAGTATGACGGGGATGGCCCATCCCATGCTTCTGGGCCTGGCTCCTGTACCTCAGCTCATGGATCCTCGGAGGGGGCAGATGACAGCTCCAAGGGTGCCGTCATTCGCATGG
>NW_011342750.1:0-2513 GCF_000735185.1 Notothenia coriiceps | reverse complement strand
TGTGTGTGTGTGTGTGTGTGTGTGTGTACTAACTACACAACACAACTACATACATAGTGATGTACATACAAGACTCAATATGCAAGAGTACAAGTCAATGTGTTCTTGTTCAAGAACAACAGCATATTGACATTGTCTGGGCTATGTCTAAGCCAGCTTCCCTTGACGTCACACAGATCTCGCGAGCAGTTGCGATATTTTGCGAGACTTCGTGAGCTCAGTAATGGCCGCCATATCAGAAGCCAAAACAATGTTTTTCGTCTTTTCTCAGCGCAAATTTCTCGATCTATGGAAGGTTTTAGATGGTTTAGAACACAAAGGAGAATATACGTAAGTACCGGTTCCTGACGTTCCGGTTTTAACCGGACTTGAACCGAAACTTTTTACAAGTCCAGTACCGGTTCGGCGTACCGGTACGCAGCACTAACCTCGGCCCATGAGTCAAGTTGCACTTTAGGCTACATTCATGTCCATCCACAATGTCATAACCTCCATTTGAACACATTACACATTATTTGAAATTGTCATAGCTAGCATATTTATTCTTCAGATATGGCCAACCCTTGTCTTGTGACCTTGACCCTATACCACTAAAGTCTACTCATTCTTAAGTCCAAGTGTAATTAGAAGCAAGATTTTAAGCACTTGGGGTGTAAGATGGATATAGCTTTCACGAGGTTGAGACGTACAATCTTACCTATAGAAAAACCCTGAAAAACATAAGGCTTCAAGCCAAAGCTGGCTGCACGAACGCATAAACATTTTATTGGAGCAAGTAAGAGAATTTGATTCTACAGAGAGAAATGAAAAGCTAGTAAGAATTAAAATATGGTCTGGATGACGAAACACGCAAGAGAAGAAGCAAAAGAGAGAGTGTTTGTGACAGGCAGAGTTGGTCTGTTGGAGAGTGGCTCTGCCAAGGGGCAAACACGGAGCTCACTGGAGGGGGAAGCTAGCCTGCCACCTAACTACTGTATCGCTCTCTGCACTTCCATGGTCATCAGTATGGGTACTTACCTCTCAAGCGGCACTGATGCGTATACCTGCCTCAACACCCTATCATTAGCAGCGAAATTGTGCACAAAGTGATCTGTCTTTGAAGTGGAAGCTGATGGCTGAAGGATTGACAACTGGAGCAGGATAACCAATCAGCCATCTCTCATGTCTTAACCAATCGCTAGCTTCCTTCTAGTAGTTCTCCCTGAGATGGTAGTTCAATTGAGAAACCACAAGCTACCAAGTGCGCGAGAGCCCACAGTAGAGATGGAAATTGTTGGCCCATATTAGATATTATTTAAGCACGCAGTTTTGAAATGATTTCCAATAATCCTTAAGCAATAAACCTGCGTTTGCGTTTCTAGATGTCAGAGCTAGAGACAGCTTCACTCTGACATCTAGAAACGCAAACGCAGGTTTATTGCTTAAGGATTATCGGAAATCATTTCAAAGGGACACAGACACATTGGATTGACCTATGGATTAACTTCAGCAGCGTTTTTATCGTTTTAATGCCATTGAAGACCACTTTTGACCAGACTACGACACAGGTGAGCCATGTTAGCGTTTTTAGCTACCTAGCGCCACATGTTTTGATGTCTGTTCTTGTTATTATCTCCGCGAGTTCGTATAATTGAGTGATAATGTCTGCACCCATCGATTCTCTGTCATCTCACGATGTGAAACGATGGGTTGGATGTGCAGCAAAGATAAATAATAAGGTTTTGTGAGTGAATTTTGGTGCAGTCATCTGTTAGCATTTTTCGCTCGTTGCTAATTCAGAGGCTCAGCGTTAGCATTGTGGGGTTTTTTTTGAAAAAAAAATTAAAATGATCTGTTAGATGAGTTTTTTCCCGTTACATGGATATAAAACATTCATAGTTTATTAAATGAACATGCCCTCAGACACTGTTTCCTGCAAGATGTTGCAGGAGGGCCCCAGTACCGGGGTCTGTCGGGCTTAACAGGTTAAGATGTGATGGATTGCCATCTTATACAGACCACTGAAAATTGGTTAAAACATGTTCCGTTACTAATTTGCAATAATGTCTACAGCAACACAAACAATATGAAAACAAAAAGGAGATTGAACGTTTTTGAAGGAAGTAAGGAGTGTGACTCGTATGCTATCCCATCAGGATGACACGCAGCTTTCACTTGAGATTCATGCTGAAAAGCAGACTTACAAACAACCTAGTACGCGATGTACCTAGGTCAGAAGGGAATTGACGGAATATACATGCAGACTACGGACTGGCATGCAGCCTGATACCTTAACTGAGATTCATTCAGAGAGCGGAGAGAGACTACAGGCCAACCAGCTCATCCAGCAGAGATCTATACAGAGCGCAGAGCCTTGTAAATACCACAGGGTCACTACCTTGTTTGTTCACAAACCAAGAACTACCGCTGCCAAAAATGTGTGTGTGTGTGTGTGTGTGTGTGTGTGTGTGTGTGTGTGTGTGTGTGTGTGTGTGTGTGTGTGTGTGTGTGTGTACACTAAAACTTGTGGTGTG
>NW_011342749.1:0-10368 GCF_000735185.1 Notothenia coriiceps | reverse complement strand
GTTGTATTTTGTTAAAAGGTTCAATAAACACCTCAATTTAAAAAAAATAGAATTTTCTGACTATTATTTGATGTGTTAGGCTTCACGGGGTTAATGTGTCTCACGTCAGTCTCCAGCGTCCTCCCTCCTGACTCAGGACGTTTGGAAGAGAGTGGAAAAGTGGAGGAACTCTGGAAAAAGAGGGAAGCGTGAAACGTGTTTCAGATAAAAGAGCTGTCTCACTTTCTGTCAACGACTTCTGTCCGTTCGTTCCTCTTCCTGGAAAACTGTGGGACGAGTGTCAAGAAAACCACGACAAACAGTTACTAATCTAAAATAAAAGGGTGGTAAACAACCGAAGAGACCCGAAAATGACTGAAATAGATGCAAAACATTAATTGATACACGCAGAAGGACTGATGCCCCTTTCACACCAAGGCTTTTCCCGCTCTAGCTCCGTGAGCTTTTCTGGTTCAGAACCGGTTCTTCGGTTTAGCTCCAGCTCTGTTCACACCGCCCAGAGCCCGACTGGTGCTGCGTCATCGTTTGCGTCATGACGTAACCGTTTGCGTGCCTGCTTCATAAACCCAAACCGCGCGGAAACCCCTCACAGCTGACACCGACAACAACAACAATGGCCGATTGTATTGAAGCGCTACTCGTTTTGCTCTGTCGAAACGAAATGGAAGAAATGGGACGACTTTACCTCCAGCCTTACAGTCGTTACATGCTACATTCAAAAGTTCTTTACAATCATCATCAACTTCAGCGGCGATTCGGTAGCAGAAAGAAGGTAAATATACGTCCTATTCGATGGCGTCAGAGCTAGCTGTTGTTAGCCTCTGCATGCGCCAAGCTCCACATACCCAGCTTTGCTGCATTGATTACTTTGATATAACATTAACACTGATGCTCAATGTTATTTCCACAGATCACGTTGAAGTCGGCGGAAAGGCGGGTGCCGCGTGTTATTTGGACACAGCCCAGATCCGACGTAAGCGTGACGTGGTGCTTGCTTTCTAAACCGACAACTTTTTTGGTGCTTGAAACGAACCGGATTCCGGAGCTTAGAGGCGGCTCCGCTGCGGTGTGAACAGGAAAAAAACTGTGCTTTTCAAGCTCCAGCTCCAAACCGGCCCTGGAACCGCGTTGGTGTGAAAAACGGAATCCGGTGAAATTGGATCATTTATGAGAGGGTTGCTTTTTTCCATTAACTTTTTTTTTTTTCCTGTTTACCTTGTCTTTATACTAATATTAAAATCGAATTAAATGGGTAAACAATCTGACATATATTGTTTAGGTCTGGTCAATTGAGGACTTGTTTTGCTCTTTGTTTGTATTATACTACAAAGCTGCTCCGCACTATGTGGAAATATTTTCACCATTACTGGTAACATGATTAACATTTCTTGCACCAACGCAATTGGCCAACAAAGTGTATCTTCCTCATCCAAGGTTTCATCATCGCTTCTGAGAAGCTATATCATGCTCCTGAGGTTTTTAGGTCCACATTCTATACATTTCCAAAGCCAATGACTCATAATAGATCAAATGTTATCCATTTAAGGACAACTACCATGCCTGTAGTGCTTAGTTGTATTCACTTTAATTCAATTTCTTGTTTAGTTTTTATAAGTGAACACTATTGAAAATGTCCAAAACACATTATTTTGTTCAGTGTCTTTTTCCTTTCAATTTATCAGATTAACACTCGTCCTAACACTGCCTCCGGCATTACATTATGATGCAATAACTTTACAACTTCAACCACTGTTTTAATTAGTTCAACAACACAAGAAAACGAACTTTTAGTTTTGCTGAAGGGTTATTTTCCGTTTTTGCAGGTTGCCCTGAATGCATCACCCACACCTGCGTGACAGTCACATGACGGTGGGGCAAACATACCTATTCTGCGTTTCTCTCCGCGCAAATATGACCCTCCTGGACTCCTGTAACGGTGGCTTTGAAGGCCACCGTTAGTGTTGTTAAAAACATAATTTTCAGTACTGTTTAAACGTCTGTTTGCTGAATGATGACAGTGCAGGGATGGAAAAACCACTCACACGCCAAACCCCATTCAAAAATGACCCGTTTTAAAAGCTCTCCTCCTGACTGCTCACCCCCCTCTTAAGTTTTCATCTGTTGTCAGCTGGAAGCATCACGCCCTGCCTGCCAAAGCTCCCCTCGGCCTCCCTTCATCCCCTCCTCCTTACCTCCAGAGTGGAAGTCGGTTCCGGGAACAGGTCCTCCCCGTCCTCCAGCTCATGGAAGTCGGTGTGGTCCGGTGGAGGGTCCCTGGCTGTGTCCGCCATGGTGTCGTTCCTGCGGTTGATTGTGACGATAGCTAACAGCTAGCTAACAGACACACACATACACACACAGACAGAGAGCGAGAAAACAGTAGACTGACAGAGCGAGGGGAGGAGAGAAGGAGCGGGGAGTCAGGAGGTTTTCCCGGCTCTGTCATGTGACTAACAGGAGTCCTGATGGGAGCATGGACGGGAGTCTGAGACGATAGGAAGAAGAAGAGGTCTCACTCTGCAGCTCTTTCCTGTCACCGCCAGTTTGACGGTGACCTTAGGGAAACTTCACATTTTATAAATTCACACAATACTTTTGATTAAGAGCATCTCAAATCTCGTAATTACTTGCTATTTGTTTTAAAAGTTTTTCAGAGATGTATAATTGAGTCCCTGGCTTATACAACGCTCCTCCCCATATCTACAACAATAACAAAAATGAAATAAAAAAATAAATACAAATAAGATAATCTAATTTAAAAAATGATAAGCACACAAAATGAGCAGAACAACTAAATATTCAGTAGACAACAATCCAATTAAACTAAGCAATTTATTTAAAAAAACACGCCAATAAGAAACGTTACTATTGCAATAGATCCAATAAATAATATTAATTAAATGAGTAGTTAAACACCAAATAAAACGATTAAAATAGTAGTTGAATAAAGGAAAGCAGATTAAACGTTATGGAGTTATGTAATTGCACATAAAATAGAAGTTAATACAAAAAGAAAATCTGAAAATAGTAAAATCTGAAATTGTTGAGAAAATGTGTGAACATCCCTAGACCTTACATAGGCTTTATTTTTCTTAAGTTCTATTATGTATGTCTAATCCGGAGGAAATGTTACCTTACTGAGACACAAATACGTACTTCACTACATTCACACATTTATTTTGCATCAACTACATTGACCCTACATTTCCCATTACTAAGGCTACTTTATTGAAGTAAGTTTTCAAAGCAGGCCTTTCACTTGTAGAAGAGTATTTACACAGTGTGGCATGATAGCACTTACTTATTTTGACTTTTCTACTGAAATTTCCCTGTTCTGCCATGTTTAATAAAGTTGTCTGCAGAAAAAAAAACATGTTTTTATCATAGACGAGCTTTGTGACGTTACAGCCGGACCAAATTTAACGACACGCAGTTATTTCCGTGTGTTTCGGATGTCAATGGCGGCAAGTGTAAACTGGAGTTTGTCAACAGCTTATATCGCAAAAAAATACATTTTAAAGAAAGTCTTTATGTGCTAAGTGTTGCCACTTTCGCTGCTAGCTAGCATATTAGCTGCCAGAGCTGTTAAACATCTTAACGAGCAAGGTTTAACTTTAAGTTTCATTTCATACAGTATGGCTGCTAGCGGGGAGATTGCTAGCATGCCGTCAGAGGAAGAGCCAGGAGTTCGACATCTAACCGAGGAGGAGGAGGAAGAAGAAGACCTGGAGCTAGCGTTAGCAAACATGACGGTGGAAGGTAACATCATTACGGGTTTATAAAGGGAGGGACAGTGGTGGAGGACGACGTACTAAAATACTGCAGCACACTTGATGTACTATGTCAATAGTAAAAACAGTTGTGGAAGAACTACAGTAAAAGTAATAACGTTAATTCCACAGTATGGAAATACTTTGTTACTATTAAAAGTCCTGCATTCAAAATCTTAATTAAAAATATAAGTACTCATTATGCAGAATGGCCCAGTTTAAAATACTCTGTATTATATTATTTCATAATAACGATTGATGCATTAATGTGTTCTTCACTTTACTATGCTGCTGTCAAATGTAAAGATAATCTTAATATATATATATATATATATATATATATATTAAGATTATCTTTACCAGCGAGCCTAAATATCATATATACGTTAAATAAGTTATTTAGAGACCAGCGACGTGCATTCAGGGGAGGCAGGGGAGGCAGAGCCTCACCTGTCATACTCCAATGTAACGGAAAAACAACTAAAGAAAAACTAAATAGTAATAATAATAAAATGTCTCCACTGATCTATGATGTAAGTGTGATTTATGTCATGATTCCCAATCGCTTTTTAAGTCAAAATCAACAAATTTGCAACGCTCCGCTAACAACTCGGGTAGCGATGAGAAGGACGGCAGGGACGGAGATTCTGCCTCTCGGTAAACCACAGTAACTGCTGGACCACGGCACTAATTTATGCGGCGGGCACCTTATTTTGTGAGCGCGCTCAGTCGCAGTTACTGTGGGGTGAGGTGAGGCACAAGATGCAGCTTCTGCCTCACCTCAGAATGTGTCAACCCACAGAAACTGTCTGGAAACGCGGGCCCCTAGGCGGATGCGGTGTTTACCTTTCTCACTGTTAGGTCACCAATGGTAATGTTGTAGATCCCTTTATTACAATGTATCCTCGCCATCCATTCGTCTCTAATAAATAACTTATTACAGCTTATAATGACTATTTGTAGGCTCGCTGGTCTCATTCATATAACGGCAATGAAAAAGCAGCAGGAGAGGGCAGCCATAACTCTGCCGCACTGAAGGGGGCGCACGTGAGCCACCAGGTTCTTGATTGCTAATGTTATTGTTACGCCGAGAACGGTAGAACAAACAACAACTAGACTTTGCAAACACTACAGGAAGATAAGGAGGACTTTTACAAAAAACTAATAGAGATTGTTGTCCAGAAGGAGGGCATGGACTTAATCCTTCAAAGTCAAGGTAAGACACAATTTTAATGAAAATGGCGATCTTACAAAGAAAGACAATCCTAATATTTAGATTTTGGGTACTTTTTGGTTTGAACGGTCTGTTTAAAATGATATTGGCGCATCAGACTAAAAAGCTTTTGAAATAGCGAATATTTTGATTAAGGTCAAAATATCAATATTTGTAAATCTGACTCTGAAAGGATTCAGTGCGCCTCCACCAGCCATGCACCTCACCGCACTCACTGAATGACTATATATATAATACGGTATTATATATATATTATTAGTGACTATATATGATTTACCATAGCATGTTGAAAACTACAATAAATGTCCCATAAGTCTCATCCTAATCATATTAACAATGGAATATACCTTTGACTCTTTAAATTTTTTAAGAATTGACAGATGAAAATTAATAATGGAGTATTTTTCATGTTGTATGCTTGATTAAAAAGCGAGAAAATAAGTACTCAGTACGTAATTGTGTATGTGTTTAAGGATCCATTCTACTGATATGATATCTATTATACACTTAATAGGTTTGAACTGCTTTCTTGCACATGTTAGGACCCAAGCTTGCTGAGGATAAGTACCGTACTTTTCGGACTATAAGACCGGCTCTTTTTCCCATTTTTCGACGCTGCGGCTTATTATAACGGGCTAATCTATGTGATTTTACAGCTCACGGGCCACCACCTTTAACTCTATGGGCTCTTGGCGGTTCGCGGACCCCCAACTTTAAGCAGCGCGGGTTCCAGCAGGAAAAGCTGGAGGCCGGAAAAGAGTGAGACAGGTAGCGCGCAAAAGTAAAAGTGGAACCGAGAGTGGTGCGAGAGACAGAACGAGAGCAAGACAGACAGACATTACGAGAGCGAGACAGTTTGTCCCCGTACCACTGGTTGAAAACCACTGCTGTAGATCACTGCCGGTACGTGCGCTGGGAGCGCACCGTTTAAGTTTGAAAGTTGAAAAGTTTGTGTGTCTGAAACGCTATGTGATACAGTACAGTTTACACAGCACAGTACATGTTCTGTAGCTACTATTGCACTAAATGCTAACACTTGAATAGGTTATGCAAATATGCAACTTGTTTGTTGAAATGTTAATAAATGGGAGCTTCCTCAAACAGCCATCTCTTTCCCGACAATCCCCTCTGTGCACGAACCCTTACATATGGTAATTAAACATTAAAACACCTGCGGCTTATAGTCCAGTGCGGCTTATATATGTACACATCATTCAATTTAGCTGCTGCGGCTTATATTCAGGTGCGCCTTATAGTCCGAAAATTACGGTAAGTTATCTGTAATTTTTCTCAGAATCAAACAGGAAGTCAGTCGAGTATTGTGCAATACAGGATATGTTGTTGCATTTAAAAAGATTATGCTTTTCTTGGTTTTCCCTTTCCTGTAGTGTGTCATATATGTTTTTGTGCTTGTAAATTGTCTGCAAAGGCTAACAATTCAAAGTTTGTCTCCCACCTCTATAACACAGTGACATCACCATGCAACACTCATGCTTGTATTGGCTAGTGCTCCAACATATGCAGAGCAGGCCAGCTAACCAATCAGAGCAGACTGGGCTTGCCAAGCAAAATGCTTCCCATATGCAAGTTTATAAAATATATGACACATTTAGACTCAGATTAAAAGAAATGAATATAGCATCAACAAATGTATATAATCTTAATATGAGTCACCAATGAGTCTTAATGTGATGCGGCCTGTTCTTGTCTCTTAATACTATGCTTTGCGTTGTTTACAGTTTTTGACCCTCTTATTTACTGGTTTCCTTTCCTTTCCCAGACCTGCTGCAAAAAGTGCAGTCAGTGCAGACGGAGAATATGACCGAAGAGGTGGGCGTCAACACGGACACGGACTGGGAGAGTCAGGTGGCGGCCATGTTGGATTACAGCTCCAGCCTCACGGAACAGTACGACAACATGAAGAAGCAGCAGGGCGAGGAGGGGGTGGCGCATGAGAAACAGAAGCAACAGGTGCAGAGGAGGAAGGAGGAGGCCACCCGGCAGCACCTGGTGAGACCCTCACTTACACACTGTTTAAAAGTTAAAACAAGTTGTTCCTCCATCACACTGTGACTTTGTTTCCAGGCTCTTCTGGACAAACTGGAGTCTCTGCGAGTTAAACTGCAGCTGAACAACTCCAAGGCCACCAGGAAGAACTTCCTATCCAAGAAACAGGAAATGACCTCAGAGAAGAACAGAGCAGAGGAGGAGAGAAACAGGTAAATACCAAGAAGACCGCATTTCTTTGTCAAA
This sequence comes from Notothenia coriiceps, assembly GCF_000735185.1. Taxonomy (NCBI): domain Eukaryota; kingdom Metazoa; phylum Chordata; class Actinopteri; order Perciformes; family Nototheniidae; genus Notothenia; species Notothenia coriiceps. Next base: position 3,111 of record NW_011342749.1, on the reverse strand, counting down.
TGAGTCAAAAGGGAGAATAATGGCTTAAGGAAGAATCCATTCAATCATGAAGTGGTTCCCTATCATTGGCGGATACAGCACATGTTCTTCACTTTCTTTGAAATAACAAGAAATGAACGCGCAGCAAGGCCAGGGATTTAATCGGCTCCAACCAGACTGATAGAGTCCAGCCCACCCAGAAAATTTAAAAATAAGATTAAAGCAGATCAGGAACCGCTTGCTGGTTAGCCAAACTCTATTCTAACAACGCAGCAGCCAAATGTGCCAATTACATTATTTTCACCATCTCTTTTTGAATATGCTCATGCATCCCCTGTGATTTGTCAAACACATCATCCACCAAAGGGCATGTTTTAAAATAATATTTTTAATTAACCAGTGCTGTATCAATGACGAAAAGCTGGGTGTGGAACGCTGGACACTTCTCACACTCCATGAAAGCCATAATAATAATATTGGGAGGGGTGAAATCCTCTTTAATGGCCACACATGCAGAGCACTCAGTGACATGTGTTCTCTGCTTTTAACCCATCCTAGTACCAGGAGTCTAGTACTAGGAGCAGTGGGCAGCTATTGCACAGCGCCCGGGAAGGTCTCTGCATTTGACCCACCCTAGTGTTAGGAGCAGTGGGCTGCCATTATGTACGCCGCCCGGGGAGCAGTGTAGGGAACGATGCATTGCTCAGGGACACCTCGGTAGCACTTGGTCTCTCCGGGACTTGAACTGGTGACCTTCCAGTTGCCAAGCCAAGTCCCTATGGACTTAGCCACCCCCGCCCCCATCTTGACTACGTAACGAACGTTTTTTGACCAGCTGCGATTTTCAGTTCTCAATAATGTACCACTATACTAGTGTTGAAAAGAAGCCACTGATATGTTATTAGGTTAATTATGTGGTTTGTATAGATTTGCAAGACCAGTAAAACCAATTGGGGAAAATAAAAAAATCATATTTTATTGATGTCAGACTGTTAAAAAACTGTTCTTTGTCAGTTGCATCTAAATCAACAAATACATGGATAATATTGTTGAACACACTCCTTCTCCTCTCCAGGCTGGCCAACGAGCTGGAGGACAACGAGATCAAGCTGGCGGCTCTCATGGAGGACCAGAGCGAGGAGCAGCGGAGGTGGCAGGAGGAGCTGGACGAGCTACGGCAGGAGATGGAGCGGGGGAGTAAGGAGGCGCAGGAGGCCGAGCTGCTGGCCCTGCAGGACGAGATCTCTGCCGTGGAGAAGCAGAGGGAGGTCGCCATGGCCCGCATCGAGGGCTGGCTGAGGGAGGTACGGACTTCAGCTTTGAACTCAGAATGATACTGTCTATTTACCAGCTCATATTCTGAACCTGGAAATGTTGAGTACACAAACGTTTTTTTATAGAAATACACATAGAAACTGGCGGATGCTAACTTGCATATGTTGGGCAATTTGAACGATTAGCATATTTGCGTTAAATAGTAGGGGTGCACCGAATGGGAAATTCTTCGCCGAAACTGATACCGAAAATAGGAAACAGTTGGCCGAAAACCAAAGGCCGAAAATGATTAATAGAAATTCAGTGGGGAAAAAAAGCATTTAGTCAGCCACCAATTGTGCAAGTTCTCCCACTTCAAAAGATGAGAGAGGCCTGTAATTTTCATCCTAGGTACACTTCAACTATGAGAGACAGAATGGTGGGAAAGAATCCAGGAAATCACATTGTAGGATTTTTAATGAATTAATTGGTAAATTCCTCAGTAAAATAAGTATTTGGTCACCTACAAACAAACAAGATTTCTGGCTCTCACAGACCTGTGACTTCTTTTTTAAGAGCCTCCTCTGTCCTCCACTTGTTGACTGTATTAATGGCACCTGTTTGAACTCGTTATCAGTATAAAAGACACCTGTCCACAACCTCAAACAGTCACACTCCAAACTCCACTATGGCCAAGACCAAAGAGCTTTCAAAGGACACCAGAAACAAAATTGTAGACCTGCACCAGGCTGGGAAGACTGAATCTGCAATAGGTAAGCAGCTTGGTGTGAAGAAATCAACTGTGGGAGCAATTATTAGAAAATGGAAGACATACAAGACCACTGATAATCTCCCTCGATCTGGGGGCTCCACGCAAGATCTCACCCCGTGGGGTCAAAATGATCACAAGAACGGTGAGCAAAAATCCCAGAATCACACGGGGGGACCTAGTCAATGACCTGCAGAGAGCTGGGACCAAAGTAACAAAGGCTACCATCAGTAACACACTACGCCGCCAGGGACTCAAATCCTGCAGTGCCAGACGTGTCCCCCTGCTTAAGCCAGTACATGTCCAGGCCCGTCTGAAGTTTGCTAGAGAGCATTTAGATGATCCAGAAGAGGATTGGGAGAATGTCATATGGTCAGATGAAACCAAAATAGAACTTTTTGGTAAAAACTCAACTAGACGTGTTTGGAGGAGAAAGAATGCTGAGTTGCATCCAAAGAACACCATACCTACTGTGAAACATGGGGGTGGAAACATCATGCTTTGGGGCTGTTTTTCGGCAAAGGGACCAGGACGACTGATCCGTGTAAAGGAAAGAATGAATGGGGCCATGTATCGTGAGATTTTGAGTGACAACCTCCTTCCATCAGCAAGGGCATTGAAGATGAAACGTGGCTGGGTCTTTCAGCATGACAATGATCCCAAACACACCGCCCGGGCAACGAAGGAGTGGCCTCGTAAGAAGCATTTCAAGGTCCTGGAGTGGCCTAGCCAGTCTCCAGATCTCAACCCCATAGAAAATCTTTGGAGGGAGTTGAAAGTCTGTGTTGCCCAGCGACAGCCCCAAAACATCACTGCTCTAGAGGAGATCTGCATGGAGGAATGGGCCAAAATACCAGCAACAGTGTGTGAAAACCTTGTGAAGACTTACAGAAAACGTTTGACCTCTGTCATTGCCAACAAAGGGTATATAACAAAGTATTGAGATGAAATTTTGTTATTGACCAAATACTTATTTTCCACCATAATTTGCAAATAAATTCTTTAAAAATCAGACAATGTGATTTTCTTTCTCATTCTGTCTCTCATAGTTGAGGTATACCTAGGATGAAAATTACAGGCCTCTCTCATCTTTTAAGTGGGAGAACTTG
>NW_011342748.1:0-5072 GCF_000735185.1 Notothenia coriiceps | reverse complement strand
ATTCTGAAATTGTATATATTGTTGAGGCAGAATCTCTGCTCCGCGCGTTCCTCTATAAGTTTGTTTTAAAAGAAGGAAAAGTCAAAGCACCAGGATAAGGGTTAAACAATAATCTGCTTTAATGCTAAAAACATACAATACATCACCCAATCACCTAATCACCTAATCACGAAGCACTCGGCAGAGTACTCTGGGCTCAGGTTCTACCACCGTGTGAGACACGTCTCAGGAACGGCTAGTCAAAAACAAGAGCCCCGATCCTCAAAATCATCACAACATTTATACACAGGTGGGGAGGAGTTTTATCGCTTGCTCTTCCCTAGCTATTTGTTATTGGCGAGTTCACTTCTGAGCGAGCTAGCCAGTGAGTTGGCAGTGTTCCATTGGTCAGTTTAACTTCTGGGCGGGACCCCAGGTAGTGGGTCAGCAGTTGTTGATTCCATCTGTTTCTTCTGTGCGCGTGTGTGTGTTTCTGTCCCCCTTGTCATGCTTTGGAGTCATGTAACTCTTTAACAGAACGCACACACATTCTCCCTAAACATCTTCAACACACATCTTATCTTTAACAGAAGTTAATTGTTCTTGTCGCTTAAAGGCTTCTGTGAACTTCCTTTCACCTTGAAGTCAACTTACTAGGAATGAATACATTTTATTGATAAGCTCAAAAGGACCTTTATCTCGTTTACTGCTGGGTGACCCAAGTCTCAAGGCCTGCAGGATGTGCATCATTAACTACAAGAAATAATTTAACTGTATTATCTTTGAGGAAAACCCCCTTTGGCTTCCCCTGTTAATTGCAAAAACCGTGGATGATTAACAGAGAGACCCTAACACTCTCCTGATATTCTGGGAACTGCAAAGCAGATGTCAAAGGTCATTTGTATTATTCTCAACCACAGATAGCCAAAAAACCACCCTTTTGATTACACATAAAAGTGGAAGAAAAGACTATTGCTCTATATTTAAAAGAGGAAAAATGTACTTTGTCCCTTCAAATTGAACACACACGAATATATGAGGTGACATTAAAACGAATATACCAGAAATACACCTTCTTGAACTTTCTGCTATAAAAACCTTATTTTAATACTTCAAATAATACTTCACACTGTACACATGAACGTTTCTTTTTTCGGTTCACCAAAAAAAAATCTCACTCCAAGCTGAACTCAAATGTTGGCAGCCCTGCATATGGTACCGACACCGACACCGGTACCGGTGCACCCTCCCTCGCTCACTCGCACTTTGGCTGTGAGCTGCGGGCCCCAGATAAGCCAAAATCCCCCATTTTCATCACTTACAGTGCCCATCGTACAGGGCAAATGAAAAGTGTAACCGGGGTGAAAAAAAAGTGTTACATTTACTTAATTATGAATATTGTTACATCAAGGCCGAAAATTAGGATGAGTCCCAACGGTCAAAAAAAAATGTTTCCCTCCCAGAACTACCAGCGCAGCACCCCCCCAGATCTGGCGCCTTAGGCGACCATCAACGTCAATGCTACGGGCCAACCCTGAGTTCATATGCAACTCACATATCTCTCTCTTCTCTCTCTTCTCTCCTCTCTCTCTCTCTCTCTCTCTCTCCCCCTGTTGTGCATGCGCACCTGCGCACCAGTTATGTGCAGCCCTGTTTATACTAGGTGTCTCTCTAATGACCTAAGTAATCATATTGTTTTATGTTAGATCATGTTCTAGTATTAAATAGGACATGTAATGCTCATTCTCAGGTTTATATCAGCATGTTGTGTCTCTACTGGGACAATGGGACATTTGTCCATGCTTTAATGTTCAAAAAGCTCTTTATTTTTCTCATACTGCCTGTGCTGCAGCTCCTCTTTTCACCCTCTGTCTGAAACCAGAGCCCAGTCTGCTCTGATTGGTTAGCTGGCCGGCTCTGTTGTGATTGGTCAACCACTTAGAGATGTCCCACTTCCTTTACAATGTGAAAAATGTGCGGCTCGCGAGTGGCAGCCTGTTACAGCAGTTCTTACTCACACTGAGTAGTTTTCCTTACATTTACTTCTTTAACATGTCTCTTAAATGTCTTTTGCTATCTGGCCGAGGGAGTTAATCTTAGTAGTCACGCACGCACAGTATTTTACAGTTGACATTTCATTATTGTATAGGGTTATTACAAATACAAAAACACATTGTATTAATGTGATTCATTGATGACCTAAGCATTTAAGATGCAGATATAAGCCTGTAAAGCAGGGATGAGTGTTGTACCCTGCAGGCATCAGGTCCCAACTTAGTCATAGCTGCATGTGTATCTGTGGGGCTACACAGTTCCAACTATGGTGATAGGCAGTAAGCTGTGTTTTTTGGAAATGATGCATTAATTAGAGGAAAAGCAAAGACAGGGAACAGAAGAAGAGATACATTTTGAGAGCAAAGCGCAGCCTGGCTGAAGATGTGAGTAACATAGACATTGATACAGTGAGGGGGAGAATAGAAAAGAGACACAAAGCAAACAGTGGCAGATTCAACACATTATATATGTGTGGCTGAGCGGAATGGACACATTCACCAGCGCTCACAAAGAGGCGAGACATTCATCTAAATGTACCGTTCTGAATCTAGCTGAGTGAGATATCGGCATCTCTCCGTTTAGCTTCAGCCATAGCCGGGATCAAGATAGCATCTGCCCTTTCTAGAGGCCGGCACGAATCCATAGAGCCCTGTGACAATTATCGACAATCAATGTCTATTTACCTGCCATTCACAGTGACTGAATACTGCTGTCTGAATAAAGTCAATGTCTATCACGCTTCTTTGAATAAAAACCCAGGGGTGTGTACGCGGGAGAGTTTATTTTCTCCCAAGATGAGGACAAATGTAAAAAAATGAAACAATCATTTTATCGATTGGCGGAATGTCTGAATGGATCCTGAATCCTGAATTGGAACCCTGTAAAATTAGGTCATTTGGTCATTGTGATGGCAGCCTCATTGTTTTACAATGTGAACCATTCTATTGGCCCTTTTTGTATTTTCACCTTTTACCCAACCTCCCATCAAATGTTCTTCTTTAAGGTGTGATTTTCCTGAATACCTTTAGACACAAAACTTGAGGGACAGTGGTGGTGTAGAAGTGTTCCAACTGGATTTAATATAAGTGTACTCTTGCCACACACCATGCTTTCGTATCACAGTCTGCTGCGGCCTTTAGCCTAATCTGTCATGATTTATGAAAAACTTTTTTTTTGCTGTTGTTCTGGGCATCCTTGCTGGGGATCCAAAGCCCTTCAGCCCAACAGCTTACAAAATATTCACCTGGTTTTGTTGAACATTCAAATATAGACAATAAGTTCATCACTTCCATCTTCCTTGTGAAGTTAAAACCTTTTGGTTGTGGAAGCTTTAACTGCGGTCCATCAAGCCAACTGCAATCTGACTTTTGATGCAAGTAGTGCACTGACTTGGTGCCAATAAACGTGGTGACAAAGATATTGCCTGACTATTTCACAATCAAGGCCATGCTGTTTTTGCCAGCTAAAAAAAAGACTGTGAAGTTGTTTATCAATGGGATACAATCATGGATGTATAAAGAGAACTAGAACCAGCGTTGGAGGCTTGGCCCAGGTTAATCCTGGTAGCTGGCTCAGTGGTTCAGTCTTTTTGGGCCAAATGTATCCTGGACTGACACAGAAGTTGAAGTACCACCGTTTGGCCACTACAAAAATTCATTTACAAATTGGAAGCAAATATTGTACTTTTTTCTCCACTACATTTATTTGACAAGATGAGTTACTTGTTACTTTGCAGGTTCATATTATTAATACTCCAAATCAATTTTGTCTAGTTCTGTGATAACAAAATTCAACTTTGCATTGGTAACAAATAAATAATGTTCACTTCTTTCTGTTTCCGTTCATGTGAGCGCTGCAGCAGTCTTACTGTAGGCCCGCCCCAAATGCTCTCATTGTTTGAGACGCGTGATGACGCCCTTCCTAAGCCAATACTGATCAAGATCCCACCCCTTCTGTGACCCATGGTTTATCTGTATGTGTATTCAGCAGTGTTGTGCTAGTTACTGAAAACCAATAACTAGTTACCATTACTAGTTACTTCGTTTCAAAAGTAACTCAGTTACTCTACTGATTACTTACACCAAAAAGTAATGCGTTACTGTGAAAAGTAACATTTTAGTTACTTAAAAAAGGGCTCCCAAAAAACAAAAAAACAAAAAAAAGCGCTCCCATTAATGCCCTTATAGCCTTCATTTCAGTACTGTTATTGCATTGGAGAATAATACAATCTGTTGATCAACTTGACATGCATTTGCATCACTGAACTCTGCTAAGCAATGTGGTCTATACAAACACAAAGATATGTTTCAAAGTGCCAATTTATTTCAGGCCAGAACAAACTGACAAAACTTTAGTTTTTTAGTCTTACGCATCCGACCTGGAAAACTTTGCAGCCAATCTTATTTGTTACAGTGTACCGTGCACCAGGTCCTTATTCAGAATTCTTATCAGAATTCTCTGAGTTTTTATCAACTTTGGTTCTTAAAACAGATAAAGTAATTATCGTAGGTGACTTTAATATTCATGTTGACGATGATAAAAATAGCCTTACTGTTGCATTTAACTCTATATTAGATTCTGTTGGTTTTTGTTAGAGTGTAAATAAACCAACCCACTGCTATAATCACACTCTCGACCTTGTTCTGACTTATGGTATTGAAATTGAGCAACTATTAGTCGAACCGCATAATCCTGCTTTATCCGACCATTTCTTAGTAACTTTTGAAGTACTGTTACTAGACTACAAAGCATTAGTCAAAAGCTCCTGCAGCAGAAACCTATCTGTTAGTGCTATAGCCAAATTTAAGGAAGAGATTCCACCAATACGTAACTCGATAGCATGTCTGCATGTAAGGGAGGAAACTTATACAAAATGTACACCACCCCAAATTGATCATGTTGTTGATAGTGCTACAGATGCGCTGCGAATACAATTAGACTCTGTTGCTCCTTTGAAAAAGACGAAAATAAAACAAAATAGATTAGCTCAATGGCACAATGCCGAAACCCGCAAAATAAAGCAAAAGTCGAGACAACTT
>NW_011342747.1:0-5473 GCF_000735185.1 Notothenia coriiceps | reverse complement strand
CTTATGGCTGATAAAGCAGAGAAGCTACTGCTCATTAAAAGAAACCTCCCACTTTTCCTTAATAAGTAGACAAGGCTGGCTTATCATAAGCTTATCTAGTTCTACATGTCTACTCTATACCCACTTTCCTGAACAATTTTCATTGTGAGTTATAATTCACCATCTCAGGTTATCATTAGTGGGAAATGACAGCAGCACAGTGTTCAATATATTGTACTTTCGGTATCTAAATGATACAATGTTGTTTACATTGCTCATGAGGACAGACCTATGGGACAGACTACTTTATTTGCAGATTCTTGAAATTGTAATTTAATTTGTAATTGATTGTGGATTTTGTATCCAGTTTTCACTTTATGTATCTTTATACAAAGTTTACTACTTTGCTTATGAGGACAGACAGCCTTATTTACAGATTCTTGAAATTGAATTGTAATTTCATTTGTAAATAGTTACATTCATGTGGATTTATCCAGTTTGCACATTTGTATGCATGCACTTATAGGTGCATTTGTTGTTGTTGAAGGCCTGGCTGTTACAGTCTTTATTTCCACTATTTTGTTGTAGGCCTACTGGCCTAGATGTTTATGCAGTTTTAAAGCACCTTGGCTTTGTTCTGAATGCACTTTGTTGTAGTTATCCTACAGAGAAAAATAAAATACACTTGACTTGGAATTAATGTACTGTATGCATTCAAAAGTGCTGAATAAATGTTTTATGGACCCATAATAGTAATTATTATTTAAGTTAAGTTTTGCCATAATCATGTATTTTTCCATAATCAGGCAGCTGAACAACATTGGTAAAAAATGTATACATTATATATATATATATTTCTATTAATCATTTTCGGCCTTTCGGCATTCGGTTTTCGGCCAACTGTTTCCTATTTTCGGTATCGGTTTCGGCCAAGAATTTCCCATTCGGTGCACCCCTATTAATTATGGTTTTGTGATACACATTCAACTGCCTTTGCACTCGGAAGCCTAACAATTCTCCAAACCTGCTCACACATTAACAGCTGGTTAAATGAGGGCACCATATACTAAAAGTCCCAGAGACTCCGTTTTTTTTATCTTTAGTCTATTTTCTCTCTAATTCATTGTTGAACTTGCTAAAACGTTATGCACCGACTTGCCTGTAGTGTAACAAAGCACTTGTCTGGAAATACTAATGGTTTAGATGTTGGAATCAGCACAAAGTCATTTGAATATGTGATTTAATATGTGTTGCCATGGTCCAGTTACAGCTTTCAACTGATTCAGTGGCATTGAATACAACATCTACTGTATATCTTCAGTAAAAAAAGATTAAACAACCAACCAATGAGGTAACAGCTAATAAAATAATAATTATTATGCATAATGCACTGAGAAAGGTGAAAGCTTTCCACTCCCATCCCTTTTGCTCATTATTTGCCACAGGGAATGTATATAGCCTAAAACAACATCCTAATAAACCAACAACTGGTTTCACTAACGGAACAATTTCATGAGACATCATGAAATCCATTAATTTGGCTTTTCTGTGGATGGCCACAGCGGTTTGACATATTTTTCACTGGTGAATGTGCTGGCTGCGTAGCCTCCTCCTCCATATCTATTCTCTTTGGCTCTTTTACTGAGATTTCTGTACCGAGGGCATTACAGGATATCAGCAGATGCATTCATCCTTATTTCTTGTCTAAAATCTATATATCTCAGGGTTCACACCTCCATTTTTTTTCTAAATCTCCAACATCGCTCCTTCTTCTGTGTCATCAGTGCACATGGGCAGCACCGCATTGTGGTATTCCTCCACTCCTCCAATTCTCCTTGTGGTCACCCTTCTCAAGGTGACTCACCTCTAAGTATCACTTCCTCTCTCTCTCTGTCTACCTTCCAGTCAATCCCTGGATCTTGGTGAGCTTATCTCTCAATTGGAGCTCCCTACATTGGCTGACCTTGGTTTCATCTCTGCCATCCATTCTCTAACCCACCCTACCCAATCGTCGCCTCCTGTCAATTGATTGGCACGGTTCAAATGGCACCGGTTGCCTTGTCAACGAAAGCTTCCCGCTGTCTCCCCCACACACTTTTTACTCCTCTCACTCCACACTTGTTGATGGAAAATCACATCCTGAAAATAGTAGTTTCCACTTCACTACTATGTACACACACACAAACACACATACACACTTCCCTCATGCTCTTTTTGACAGGTTATGCATGGTCTTCCCCTCCGGCTATCTAGTGGACAGCATCACAAACCGTGACGAGATGGAGTGACACTATTTCCACCACTCGGCCTAAATGCTCTCTCATCCCATTCCCCTACACCCGCATGTGGAGCAGAGTAAACTCCACTGCCCATCATGCTTCATTAGGAGGGATGGACTAACACACCATTAACACTGAGGAAATGGAGCTACAGCCCTGCAGTGCATGTTCACATCATTGTATAGGCCATAACACAACTTGAAACTATAATGCATTTACTCTATGTGACAACGCAGCATGCTGCAGGAGATAATGAAATATCATTGAGCAATATAAGGTACCTCACCACTGTTTTAAGACACGGGATAATGCGATTAATTGAGCAGCCCTAGGTTGACCAACACTGAGGAACCATTTTGACACACTTGTCTGTGCCCATTTGGTACCCACACCTTGAATTGCCTTTAAACCTGTGGTGATGAATGACAGTGAAGCGAATGTTATCAAAATGCCCCCTAATGGTTAGTCGAAAAAAGGGGGGAAATAAATCATAGCCTTCATGGTTTTGATTCCCCCTAGCCACTTATTATCTTCCAAATATTATTAAAATGCAATACTTTCTATTAGCTCTCCTAGGAATAACTGCCAACAATACCAGGATTAATAGTTACTGCAGTCAGACGGAGGAATTACATTACTTTCTGCATTCAAGGTTTCGGTAAACACTTATCATCAGAGCATCACGTTCATATTATTCACAAACGATTTCATTTCTGAACGGACCGACTCTCCCTCGTCATGTCTGGCTAATCGTGTATTCAGGAGCTGTGAATTCCCTCAATAGTCTGCAGCGGGTCCATCTCCTGGTGCCAGATGTTCACTTGGTGTAATCTCGCTTTTTGGAAAAGGTTAACACACCCTATCTTTCCACCACAACATGACAAATGTTTGTAAGCCAAAACCATTAATACATTAGTCCCGTTTTCAGACTTGTTACACCTGCTCGTTACATTACTTTTGCGTTACAGCGCTAAAACAACCAGAAAGCCCTCTGCCAGTTTACAAATAAAGTGACATGTGGGATTGTATCGCTGCCTTGCGAAAGTACCTTTTACTTCTACCCCTCTCCTGAGGAACACATTAGATTTAAAGGTGGGAAATGGATATTTAAACTTCACTCTAATGTCAACCCAGGGTGGTAGAAACAGTGACATAATTGTAACTTGGTCTAGACCTGTAATGACAGATACCCAGGAACGTTACTGTAACGGGTAACCACCCTGCACCGGTTCTGTCTCACCAAATGGACTCCGTAGGAGACGGCATATTCGTCAGGCAGCAAGTCCCAATAATATCATTAACTGTTATGAATTGAAACGCATTTAAGTGATGTGAGAAATGACATTAATGAAGGACACCTCCTATAATGACATCCCGAGAGAGCAATTCAACCCATTCGACAGAAGTGTAATTCATGCAATAATGCAGTTATGCCATTTTGACATATCGTTAACAGTTATGGAGTTAGCTTATACAAACAAAATATACCACCGTGTTAATGTCATTTAATATCACCCCAACCCTCTCCTTAAATTACTTACTGGCTGGCCGTTGACGGTTTCACATTCATACTGTCCAGCTAACTTTCACAGAACCGACAATTCAGCGAAAATGTCAAGAGATTTTGCTCTTACCCCCATTTCGGTGCAGTCAGTCGGGTCTCCTCAGAAGATGAAACGGTACTGGGTTGGTTTCGACCAGAATAGCTGGCTCTAAGGCGGAGACAGAGCGGGAAACAGTCGTCTAATAATGAGAAGAGAGAACAAAATGCCTCCTCCTCAGTTGATAGCTCTTTTGACACAAATCAATTAACTTGCTAACATAATATCCTAAAATAGCATTTTTTTTTATGAGGAAAGGGCATATGGTTACGTGGCAAGGCAAAGTTTTCGCGAAGTTTAAAAAGGTTTATTTTTTGTGCAGAAATGGTTAAAATCATATGCAGCTGTTGGTGATTCTTCACCAGCCTTCTCCCAACAACTGATGCCCGTGGAAAGTAGACCTGGACAGCAGGCTGGCTTCGGATGCTGTCTCCCTCCGCGGCTGTGCTCAGACTGCCGCATCACTCCGGGATCCCTGCATGTCACTCCGCGGATGAAAGTAACGAGACATGTTCTAACAGAATAGTGCTGATTCTCAATTTAATGACAATAAAGCTTGTATTTCAGTGGCGGAGCCAGGACATTTTCAGTGGGGTGGCCAGGATGGAACCAGTGATCATTTTCGGGTGGCACTGAAATCACTATTATATGAACATAAAAATACTAGAAAATAGAGGGTTATTTAAGGCACCTACAACACACCTCTACATTATTTGGGATTAAGTGGTGGAATAGATCAAATAATATTCAGTATATCTAACTATTTTTTTCGTATTACCGCAGAAAAAGTAACAACGAAGCTTACAAATGTAATGCAATATACAGACTGTTTAGCTTATGATGGTCAGCAGCACTATGAGCTCATTCTCTCAGTGTATAATCAGGAATACAGAGACACACACACATCATTTAAATGAGTTTTTAAATTAAATGATTGGTTAAGGATAAACATCTTAAAGTTAATAACAATAAACAATAGCCCTTAACCCTGTAAGGCCCCCGGTTGTAATTTTACAACATTACTTTAAGCTATCCTAAAAAAGTCAGTAAATGTTTTGGTTTTTTAAAAGACTACATTTACATAGTCAAAAGTTCCTTTTGTTCAGCCTCACAATGCTATTGGGTAGTGAATGTGTTATAGGTCCTGCCCTCTGGCCATACACGCCAGGGATTATGGGCCCCATGAAAAGATATCACATTGGGCCCAACCACCAGGCACAGGCCACGCCAACCAAGCACAATTGCTGTAACCACACCTCGAGAACCCAACCGACTCATTTATGCTTTAAATAACTCTACCTGTACAGGCTTGCATCTATCTTGTATTCCAATACTAACTGCACAATATTTACTGACACTGAGCTGTGAACATATAACACTTATGGGGGGACAGGGCTGCTGAGTCTAGAGATGGATCTGTTGGTCCTGGCACCAGGGGGAGGGACAACTGATTTAGTATGAATAGCTGCTAAAAATGTACCTGCATTTACTAAATGTCAGCTAAAAGAGTGAAATGAAAAACCTGTATAGATATTAACAGTACTTAATGTCAGCTTACTAAAAAAAACATAACAATTATTATTTACAATGGAATACGCGTAGCTAACAGACACA
>NW_011342746.1:0-7489 GCF_000735185.1 Notothenia coriiceps | reverse complement strand
AGAAGAGACATGAAGAAGAGGGGACACATGTTGATGTAGAAGAGACATGGAGAAGAGGGGACACATGTTGATGTAGAAGAGACATGGAGAAGAGGGGACACATGTTGATGTAGAAGAGACATGAAGAAGAGGGGACACATGTTGATGTAGAAGAGACATGAGGAAGAGGGGACACATGTTGACATCTAGACACAGTTTACATTAATCAACGATTAAAGCAATCGCACCGTGTACTCGTAGGGCTGAATACATTTAAATGTCAATCAAAAACAAATTGATATTTAAAAAATAATAATTGATATGATTTTATTTTTAGTTGCGCAGTTTATTACCTTATAAAGCTTTGTCAAACGTCTTTACTTATAACAAAATGCAACAGTTTAACTTATATAGTTGGTCGCAGCAAGTCCACAGGATCAAAACTACTGCACGCATCAATACAAATAATTTACAAAGAAATGAAGACAGTACATCTAGTAAGTCCTTTTGGATAATGTGGTTTGTGGTGTTAGACTGCATTACATTTAGAGCCAAGTCAATATATTGATTTCGTAGATCAATAGAAGAACAATTGGCACCTAATACTGATAATGAATGAATGAATAGTTGCTTGTGTGCCAAAATGCACTCGACCTTTGACTTTAAGGAACAAGGAGGGACATTTTCACTATTTTATTACATTTTAAAACCATACAATGAATCTCTAGAATATAATCATTTACTTTGTTGCAACACAGATGAAATGATGCGTGTAAACTGTTGAGGAAAAACAGGTAACATGATATCACTATCACTGCTCGAGCAACCTGACATCTTGTCAACACATTGAGCTCTCAGATGTTTCAGATCACAGAACAAACAAACAACAATGACGGAGGAACATTTCAAAAGAAGCCGAGCAACAAAAACACGTTTCCCCTTTTTTGTTTCCTGATCTCCTGATTTGTGTTTTAAGAATAAGACACAAAAAGGGGAACAATGCAGATTGCTTTGTAAATATGTGTGCGTGCATGTGCATGTAGGCCAAAGGCAAACCCTAATGTTCAAAGGAAGCATTAAGACAGGGGTGTCCAAACTACGGCTCGGGGGCCAAATGCGGCCCGCGGACCATTTTGAATCGGCCCTCAGCAAATTCAAAAAGTATAATGTAATACGGCCCACAAATGAAACTTGTGCTTGTCTTATATTGCACTTCTTAAGTATACATGTAAGAATACATTACACAGCAGCATTCACGTGGTAATAAGACCACTTCTCAAATAAATTCAGTCAATTAAAGTTGGAAACATCTTCTAACATATCTTAGTTGATAAGAAATAAGCCCAATAACTTATTTACAAGCTTCAAATACACCCTTCATATTTCTCCTTATTATAATGAATCTGAGCTTCTGTTTTAAGGGATGAGCTGCCAACACTCACAAGCATCATTTACCTACATTTGGTTGATTTTGCTGACTTACAGTATACCTGAACTTATGAGGCGATATACATATATAGTGAGTGGCCCAGCCCTTCGTATATTTTTCTGTATGAGGCCCTCGGTGAAAAAAGTTTGGACACCACTGGGTTAAGAGAATGAGGGTAAGAGGGGGCAGGGCCAGCTCAGCTAAAAACATGCAGCAGTGCTGGAAAGTCAACACGATGTTTTATAAAATCCCGTCATTCCCAATATCCAATCAAAGTGTCTTTCCACTTACTGACTGAAATACACAGCCTGTTTGAGCAGGAAACACAGAAGCAGGCTTTAAAGAGCAGATTTACTGAGGCTTGAAGCCTTTTCACAAAGTAAAGTTTAGAACTATGTGAGCCGGTCACCAATTAACATGGGAACTAGTTCATCTTTAACACCATTCAAAATCAAACAGTAGAGTAGATTTAGCATATTTAAACATTGTGCCAATGACATTAGGCTTTGCAGAACCCTTTTGTAGCTTCAACATAAGATATTTTCCAAACTCTACAACAGTCAAATGAAAACTCATATTGAATGTCCAAATATAGTTTCAACCCATAAAACGTTGCAGCTCAATATACGAGTCAACAGAAAGTCACCGGCTATTTTACGCAAAAAATATAAATATTCTCAAACTCATTAGTTTCCTAATTCAGATGATGTGTTGCTTTTTCATGTGATAATTAACTTTCAATATTTAAATGTTGAAATGTTGATCAGACAAAGGAAGCAGTTTTATGACTTCCCTTTGGGCTACAGGAAATAGTGATGCACTTTTACTGTTGTGACATTTTACAGACCAAACAATCTGAAGAATAGAAGATGGATTTAGTCGTTAGCTGCAACTTAACATAACTTTATTACATAAGTGTAGTTTGCCCATATACAAAATATGTAAGGCTAAATGTGGAAGAAAGGTGTAAAGAAATGCACAATATCTATAATAAAACTAAATCATAAGACATTCATTTAGACTTTCCCATTTTCCTAAAAATAAATAATGTTTAAAGTTTATGATGACGGATGTATTTGTGATCATTTTAAAACATTGTTGAACATATCAACATTTAAATAAAAGTAGAAAACACACATACAAATAAATAGTCAAATCTGAGACAGCTCAAACAAACACACCTTAATCAGGGTCACACACACTTCTGGCTTCAAACCCAACAAGTTTCACCTTCTCTCACAGTCACACACACAGATCAGCCCCAGCAGCTGGTACTGGTTCAGGATCAGTTTAAGTTCTGGTGCTGATGGGCTTCTTACCTGTTCAGGTGACCGTGGTTTCTTTCTGCTGAAACTCTGCTGCGTTTCCTGCTGTTTTTCCTGCTCGGTGGAGGATCTTCACCTGCTGCTGCGGTGTCACTTTAAGCCACGCCCACTTCACCTGCTGCGTTCACGACCTGTGGGAAATACTGGTATTTTTCCGAAATAAGGGGACATTTACAATGTTACAGCAAAGGTGACATAGCAGGTCAAAAAGGCATCAACAATTGAGTAAGCTACTCAAGTAAGTACTTGAGTAAGCTACTCAATATATATATATATAGACATTACTTTTTATTTTGTATTTGTGTATTCTATTAGGCTATATGTTGCATTGTTGGAGGAGCTCAGGTCAGAATAATTGCATTGCCATCTCTACGCTTTGTGCATATGTAAAATAAAACCTTTCAATTTTGAATCTAGTAAAAAAAGGACATTTGTAACAAAAATACAAAAAACTCATCCATGACTAAAACTGAGTATCAGCATTTAAATATCGAACAGATCAAGGTTTGAGATTTTATAACAATTATGTTTTGTACTTATAAATGATTATTGCACACTATAATTGCCAGAAAGAAAAGTGTCTATTGCACGTTAGAGGTTTATTGCACAAGATATCAATAGTCTGTTGTGTGGGAGTCTACCAGGGGCCGTTGAATAGTCTGACAGAAGTACTAGACTAACATATTAAATAAAGAGGCAAACACTCGTATATAAATATAACAATCAAATACAAATGAATACACATTCATAGAAACAATGGAAGCAGCATTGTTCAAAGGTAATGGAATATATCAAAGTAACGAGGAAGCAGCAAGAGACAACACTGATGTCTAAATAGAAAACAAGTGTATATTGCAACTTTAAAAGAAATTGCACAAGTTGAGAGACGTCAGGATTAGGAGAGATCAAGTAGGAACCAGGTGCATTGTTTTCATATTACGTAGTGTCGAACAATTATGATTCTGTGTAATCATGAAGAACAAGACGACACTGGTTCTCCGACATTTTCCCACATCCATTACAAATCAAGTTTCAACATGTTGCCAGGATTTCATCATCATATATCTGAGATTTATTTTCCCACGACATTGAGAAAAAGTTAAAATTGGTCGAATTACTGTACCACAAAATTGTCAATCTTTTTATGTGAAAGTTATAAGTAACGTTTTTCGTTTGGGATTATATTTGACTGAACAATAAAAACTCAACAACAAAAACTGGAAAACAATTGCATAGTTAATATTTGAACCAGAAAGATGTATAGGGGATAATTATAAATTAGCATAAAATAAAAATACTAAAATAAAGAACAACTAACTACTCAAGTGTAGTTAGTAAGCACTTGAGTACTCCATTCCACCATGGCCATTAGCTAAATATAATTATTAACTCAAAATATTATAAAAATTAAATAAATAATAATAAAGTAAACAACTAAAATAAGCAGTAAATGTGTACATATCAATATTAGAAAAATATGTCGAGAGTTAGGGTACTCAGGTATAAAGAAACAATATAAAAACATAGGATGGATTAAAAAAGTGTGTGAAGTTGCAGTTTCTTAAAAGTAAGTAATTTACCATTTCAGTCTAAGTCAACTTTATTTTCAATCTCAAAATATGTTTGTACACACAGAAAGATCGAAATACTGTTTCCCCACAGTCCAGAGGTATCAAATAAAAATAAAGGATATACAATATATATAAAATATGTATATACATATACCCCAACTTATTTACATAAATAGCAGGTGACTGGTGCTGGGTTTGTATGTCTGTGTCTGTGTCTGTGTGTGTGTGTGTGTGTGTGTGTGTGTGTGTGTGTGTGTGTGTGTGTGTGTGTGTGTGTGTGTTTTGGGGGGGGGGTTAAAGTCCCGGTCCAGTGGGGGTAGGATGGAGAGGTGAGATAGAGGGGAGAGGTGGGAGAGTTCAGCCTCCTGACGGCCTGGTGGAACTTTACATTTTTCTTGAATATGGCATTTTTTTTTAAATATTACTAACTTATATTTCAACTGAATTTCTACAGTGAAACTTCAAAACCAATGTATGTAAACTGAAAAGAATTCCTCCTTACCAGACTGACTCTAAAATGACCCAAAAGCCTGCTTGCCATGTTGTTTGGCTTGTGAGCCTGAAGTAAATGAAGGCTTTTCAATTCTCTAATTTCCCCTCGACTCCTATCCTCGTGTCTTAGTCCCGCCCACAGGAGATGCGAGCGGAGGAGTCGAGGAGGGGAACCGAGGAGAGAGGAGAGCCTCCTCGATGCTCGATGTGCATTTAGAGAAATTAGATGTCCTTCAACGTGCGCGCTGAAATCCATTTCCGGGTCACTACCGGAGGACCGAGGAGTCGAGGAGTCGAGGAGGGGAAATTCGAGAATTGAGAAGCCTTCAATGTTTCTGTTTGCTTTATTTTCTTGTCAGAGAGTACCAGAATAGTTTACCTGTTGAATACACATTTTTATATTCTAATATAAAGACTGAAATGTTTTACCCGGCACAGGATTCGAACGCACGGTATGTAAGGGATAATGTGCAGCGAGGTGGTCATTATGGGTAAGAGAACACCCGACAGGCGGATCAGGAGCCCGATGCGAAGCAGGCAGTTTGCTTTTCGGCCAAACGGTGTACAGTTCAATCGACCGGACTTCTTTCTGCAGATGTGAGCGTCCTTAACAACAGTCAATAAGTGCTTGAGAGTGGTCTCTCTGTACTGGATTAACAACGTGTCACGTGTTCTGAATTGACCAATCAGAATCGAGTATTCAACTAAGTCATGTAATACATTTAAATATAGACTGCCTGCTTTAACCACAGATACAGCAACTTGAGGATTGATTTGAAGTGAGGGGTCACAAAGGGAAAATATTTGTCCCCATTTACAAAACAGCATTTTAATTAATTATTTTTTTTATAGCAAACGTTTTTTTCAAGTTTTATATTAAAAGTATTTTTTTAAATAATGTTTTTAAATCTTATTTGTTTCACTTTATTTTTTGTTTTAGTAAAACATTTTTTTCATATAAGATGTCTATATATTTTAAGTTTTAGTATTATGTATCATATTTTATATTACTATTATTGCATATTATTTCATTATTTAAATTATTATTTTCTAATTATTATTATTGTTTTTATTATTATTATTTTGTGGGGCCAAAACACATAAATGTAAATACATTTCCAATCATTGAAAAATAAATAAATGCTGTGATACCGTTATAATAAATAACATTTTCTAACAGAAAATTCAAACACTAGAAAATCATAACATCAGTTTTTAATGAAACATCAGTTTGAATACAACAACATGAACAAACAGTAGAAAACAACATGATGAGAAAAATACAAAATATAAAAACAACTCTAACATGACACTTTGATATAAAATGAGACAAAAGAAGAATAACATATCAAACTTTTAGCTGCATGTTGTGTTGTTGGTTTTCATAAAACTGAACTGTAGTGCATTGTGGGTAGTGTAGTTCTTCAGGGAATAAAACTGTATAAAACATGATTAAAACTGTATAGAAACAGAGGAGTACAGGAGGTAATACTGGTATCATGTAACACTGTGAGTACATCAACAGAGGTGTTAAAAACAATATCCATGATGCTTCAATCCTAATTTAAGATTTAATCACACAATTATGAAAGTCTTTTCTTATTATGAGGAAATCCTGTCATTTAAAATCCCTTTCTCGTAATTACAAGAAATCCTTATGTCATAATAATAAAGACTTTCTCCTCCCGGCTCCTTTCCATCATGGGCTACAAAAAAAACGCTTAAAGTGAACATGTTTTGGAATAAACTAATAAATACAAATGAATAATTCCTATGGTTTTCTTGTAATGAGATAAGGTCATTCTGACTTGGAAGCAAAGATGTTTGTTAGAGATCTCAGGATGAAATATACAAACATGATAGAAATAGTTAAAATCTTTCTTGTCCTCATAACTGTCTGTCTGTCTGTCTACCTGTCTGTCTACCTTTCTACTTGTCTACCTGTCTACCTGTCCACTTGTCTACCTGTCTACCTGTCTACCTGTCCTTGGCAGAGCGCAGGTCTGTGGCGATGGGGTCGTGTTGGATGGTCTGGTGCAGCATCAGAGCCATTAAACCGGCTCGATTCGTCATCGCCGTCCTCAGATTCCTCTCCTGCTCAAACAGCTCGTCCAGCTTATACCACTGAGAGAGAGAGAGAGAGAGACAGACAGACAGACAGACAGACAGACAGACAGACAGAGAGAGAGAGACAGACAGACAGACAGACAGACACACAGACAGACAGGCAGAGAGACAGACAGACAGAGAGAGACGGACAGAGAGAGAGAGAGACAGAAAGACAGACACACAGAAAGACAGGCAGAGAGACAGACAGACAGAGAGAGAGATAGACAGAGAGAGAGATAGACAGAGAGACAGACAGACAGAGAGACGGACAGAGAGATAGAGAGAGAGCAGACAGACAGACAGACAACAGGAGACAGACAGACAGACAGATAGACAACAGGAGACAGACAGACAGACAGACAAAAGGAGACAGACAGACAGACAGAGAGACAGAGAGACAGACAGAGAGACAGGCAGACGGGAAGGGGACAGAGAGAAAGAGAGGATTATGATCTGGAGTGTGAACACAGGGATTTTAGCCTTACAACACAGAAACCTACATAAACCACTACAGAAAGTTTTGAAGGCAGTTTTTTTACCACTCGGACTCTCTCGAGGTCGACCTCTGCACGGCGCAGTTTCTC
>NW_011342745.1:0-2357 GCF_000735185.1 Notothenia coriiceps | reverse complement strand
TGAGGATTTTCTCTGTGCTCACCTATGATAATCAGGCCAGTGTCTGTAAAGGTCTCAAACATAACGTCTAGCTTTTGCTCCTGTCTGCTGGCTTTAAATAAGTGTGTGTGTGTGTGTGTGTGTGTGTGTTTGTTTGTGTGTGTATGTGTAAGAGAGAAAGAGTGTGTGTGTGTGTGTGTGTGTGTGTGTGTGTGTGTGTGTGTGTGTGTGTGTGTGTGTGTGTGTGTGTGTGTGTGTGTGTGTGTGTCTGGAAAAATATGTCAGAGTGGAGGCTGACGGGGCGTTTAAAGACCCCGGTGTCACGTAGGAAAAAGCCCAGAGGACGTCTGAGTGAGTCGTCGGTCGGGGTCGTTGTGACTCAGACGTCAGATTTGATCTCTGGCTGCAGCTCTGTTTTAACCCCGGGGCACAAAGTGATTCACATGGTAACCTGATAACGGCTCTGCTTTAAATAGCAATGAGCTCATCGTCCCAAATTCAAATCAGCATCACATCTCCTGAACCAGAAGCACGTTTATTGCTTTGTTCCCCCGGGGGTTAAAGCATTTATCATGCCTCAACACCTTAAATTGCTGCTACTCGTTGTAAGCCATGGTTGTGTTCTTATGTCTTATTTTTATTCTAATGTGTGCTATTCTACTCTGTATTTATAGCTTACTATATATTATTGCATGCCTGCTATGTGCCACTAATACAGGAATTATGATACACATACAAGGAATTAGTTTTGGTGTGAAATATTTCATACATAAATACAGTTGGAGCCATTTTGATGTAGAGAATAAACAAAAATAGAAGTATTTTAAAAACTATCTTAGAAAACTAAAAATACATTAAACAAATTAAGAGTTCAAATATAATAAAATAACATATCAGAATACCTTTATTCGTCCCACAGAGGGGGAATTTACATTATCATCAACACATAGAATAAGTATATACATGTCAACTGTAGAATATATATATTATATATCAATAGAGTATCTAAAGAACCCACAATCTAAACAAAGATACAGAATGAAGTTTGTTAATTGCAGCCAAGACATGAGACGCCCCTTCTGCTCCCTACTGTGTTTGAGTGTGTGTTTGTGTTTGGGTTGTGGGGGGGGGCACAGACGGAGTGTTTCAACAGCTGCCCCCCCCCCCAACATGTTTAATACAACAGCCTCTCTGTGGAGGTGAGAGAGACCCCCCGGTGAGCTGGGCATTATTTAGAGGTGTGAAGCAGCCGCTGTTAAACTCCTGCAGGACCACTGGTAAAGGGGGGGAGGGGGGCACACAGGGTTTATTTTGGGGGGTGAGAACAGTTTGGTATGAAGTAGCAGTGTTGGGGTAGTTACTCTAAAAAAGTAATGTAATACACATCACTAGTTACTTCAGAAAAAGTCATACCTTACTTTACAATATTACTCACCGCTGAAAGTAATAAGTTACACGACTACTTACATTACTTTTGGACTACTGCCATAAATCAAATGACAAATAACAATATGTTAAACCTTATTAAATCCAGATCAGCACACATCCCTTAATCTAATAATCCTGAACACAGACCTCTGTTTCTGCTCTTGGTTTGAACATCATGTTTTCTTTAGCTCAGTTTCAATCATAACACTGAGCGCAAGAGAAAAGGGACGTTTGATTTATTTTTCTGTCCTCCCGTAATGCAGATAGTTGAAGACCTTAAAGTAACGCAAGCAACCACATGACTTTGTTCTTAGTAACTGTAATGTTGCTGCTTTTTTTTACAGTAACGTGTAACTGCATTACTGCCAAATGTAATCAGATTACAGTAACAAGCTACTTAGTGTTCGTTACTTAACTCCACTACAACTCATGTTGATGTTTTGAATGTTTCCCTCGTCATGCATGCTTGGAGGTTTCATTCAGAGCAGCTGCTGGTTTTCACACATTAACGGCCCGTCCACACGGCGGCGTGCGTTGAAGCTTGCCGGGGGGCGTGTCTGAAGCTCGACCAACAACCAATCACATGAATCTCCCGCCCTGGACACACAAGCACGCGGTTTGATTGGCTAGAGCTTGTACCGGCATATGATTTGATTGGCTGACGCTTCCGTCGAAAGCTTCAGCAGCTTCAAAAGTTGAACATTGCTCAACTTTTGCAGCCTTAAACGCCAGGAAAGCTCCGCTCTGCTACCCACAATTCAGTTCGGCTAAAAAGCGAGGCAACGTGACGTCCAGGGCCGGCCCTTGGCATAGGCAGTATAGGCGAATGCTAAGGGCGCATCAATCAATGGGGGGCGCCAACAATTTAAAAAAAAAAACTTTCTGTTTTGGTGATGCCACAACCGTACATACATACGCAAATCATAGTGAGTGCCTGCATTTTGGGGGGG
>NW_011342744.1:0-4682 GCF_000735185.1 Notothenia coriiceps | reverse complement strand
AGTTATGGGGAGAGTAGGGGCTCAGAATACTGAAATCTGTATTGTTTCATTGTTTTTTCCTTCTAATTTTGTATTATTTTCTAAACCACACACTGTTGTTTACTTTTTTTTGTTTGATTGTATAATGTCGGACTTTTGGAGTCCGTCAGTTCTTATTATATATCCATGGCGCTCTAGTTAATAGACAAAATAATTTCATACATAATATTATTAACGATTTTATTTTGAAATTCAGTTCCTGACGGACGGCAAAAAAGCTCGACATTATATAATTAAACAAATAAATAAAAACAAGGATAATTGTGTGTTATTGTTGAGTAAATAACAGTGTCTTATTTAGAATTCAGTATTCTGAGCCACATTTATTTTCCTTACGGACGGAATAAAAAGTCCAACATTATACAATTTAAAATAAAAACAATAATTGTGGCTTGATATTGACTAAGAAAATGTTTTTATGAACCACACAGCTTTCGGTCAAAAATATGTGGTGCAGGCACGAAACATACTACCAATAGAAATACATTGCTTTGAAAATCGTTCTGAAACGAAAAAAATGGGGAAATCGTGTTGGTGAACACGAATCAATAGATTACATTTCGTGACTATAACACGAAATGCCATGAGACTGGGTTGAATATTTAAATGTGTCCATGTTAAGCAATGGAGAAATAAAGTGCATACAAAACTGCTGACAAATGGCTATAAAAGCTTTAATCAACAGGAGCAGGCAGATGAGCTCAATGTTTTCAGCTCATTGTTTTCCCCAGGCAGCAACAGAGAGGAAACCATAGTAACGTCCCATTGCCCATCTTTCATATTGAGTGGAAATACAAGGCTTTCCCAGCACTAACACTCATTTGCTGAATTGGTGTCTTTTCAATTGAATTAGAAAAACCATATGCAAGGCCTATACAGGACACAATTGTTAACGGCGAGGGAGAATAGAGGGAGACAGCAAGACAGAGGATGAGAATGGTAAATGAAAGCAATCTCATCAGGAAGATGTATCCCTCATGCTCCTCTCCGTCAGAACGCTTTTAACAGATGACCCTCTGACAGATGGTTACAGCCAATATCTGTGTGTGCGTACTTGGGTTTCTGCTACGTGAAGATCATTGTGTGTGTGTGCATTCTGTAAGCAGCGTTGGTGTGTTTCTTCAAAAAGATCAAGTGAGCAAACAAACTGTTATACTGGAGGTTCGCTCTCACGAGAGGTTGAGAAAGGAATCACTACTTACTCGGACCACTCGGAGATGTAGCAAAACATCAGGCGGCGAGCGTGATAGGGCAGCCAGCAGACCACGAAGGCTATGACCACCGCTCCTGGACAAAAGGGAGAGAGAGCAGCAAGTGTCAAGGGGAAGACTAAAGTAGAATGATAAGGACCATTGTACTATTTACACAAAATAAGCTTTATGAAGCTTGAGAATAGGGGCCATATTATTACATTACATTGCATTATAATGTGGATGTTTTATTAACACGCATAACAAAATGCCAGCAATAAGCTTCTATTTATTGTTATTATTGTTAACTAGCTATCCTTCCTTATGTTACACAGCTCTCATTCTAGTTTATGTTAACTAACTCTCCTTCCTAACGTTACCTAGATCCCCTTCTAGCTAACATTAACTAGCTCTCCTTGCTAACGTCACCTAGCTCTCATTCTAGTTTATGCTAACTAGCTCTCCTTCCTAACTTCACCTATAGCTCTCCTTGCTAACGTTACCTAGATCTCCTTGCTAACGTCACCTAGCTCTCCACTAGCTAACGTTAACTAGCTCTCCTTGCTCACGTTAACTAGCTGTTTTCCTGTCGATACCCAACACTGTGTTTTTTTCTACAATTAACAGTTTGTATTACCATTGCGAAATGTACAGTGAGTCCATTGGACTTGTAGATAGTGAATTTACTGAATAAAGAATACAATCTGGATGGTTTGTAGAAGGCATCACTGCCAATTACCTGAATAAAATAATATTAATGCGAAGGAAACGGACACATATTCCGACTATTACGGCTTCAAAGGTAGTGAGAAATCACTTTGTCTTTTCTCTTCTCATCTGAAAGATCTACACTTTGTTGCCAATGGTTTCCCTAAAATGAACTGGAGGATTAATGAATCTAGCGCATTTGACCTGTTAAGCCCCAAGCCTGTTTTCCAGGTCTCAGGCTTGAAAATGACATTCCCAGAACAAATTACCATATCTTCCCTTCTAAAATGGGTAAATTAATAATCTTTTTTCTCAAGGGAAGGTTACACCTGTGCGTTAGATGTAGAAAAGTCAGAATCAATATAGATTATTTTTATTTTAAAGTAAATTCAGATTGAACATAGTAAAAAAATGTAAATGATTGTGTCTGTCCAAAAATAAAACATTACTTATAGTGAAAACCACCCTTGAGTGATGGGATAGTAGACTAAAAGCTTAAAGAAAATATATATAACATATAATAAGTACCCTGTATCAATATTGATGCAAAACAAGTGAAATTTGACCTTTTTAGAGAGATTTATCAAAAAAGATAAAAATTATGGGGTCATTTGGGTGGATTTGACCTACCTCTGGCCCCCCTTTGTCGATTTTGAAGATTGACATCTCTTTTTAACCTTTAGAGCCAATGGAATCGAGGGGAAGTTCCACATACACACACACGTTACCAAATAAGGAGTGAGAGTGCCGCGTAACCAGAAAACAGGAAGCTGTCATACACTCTGGAAGCTATCATTGGCAGCTAATATGAAAACTCATTTTTTTAGCTTAAAAATGAAATTATGGATTATCAATAATTTTTTCAAAGTGACAGACACATTGGATTAACCTATGGATTAACCTTCAGCCGAGTCTTTCTCGTTTTAATGCCATTGAACACAACTTTTGATCAGAATAACAGCAAAAGGTGAGCATATCTCCGTGTTTTGCTACCTAAAGCTACGTTGTGTGTTGTCTGTATTTGCTTCCCCTGTCGCGAGTTCGGATCGCTCAGTGATGATACTTATATTTCTAGAATCTGTGGAATCTCAGCTTGCTAGACAAGCTTGTTTGTGCAGATCCGATAAGTATATTGATCGATTTATGCCTAGAGTTCTGTGCTAAGTGCGTTAGCATCTTTTCGTTCAGGGCTCATTTAGACACTTCTTGTGAGACTTGTGTTTTGTTTCGGTAAAAATGGTTCATAGCATCAGTCAGCTTAGTTTGACACATTTATAGTTTATTACATTTTAAGAAGCCCTGAGACACAGTTTCGTAAAAAAAAGCCCCTTAACAGATTGTGTACCATCCAAATTAAGCCCAACAACCCAGTTCATAAATTGCCACAGCATATCAGCAAAGAAATGGTTTTTGAAAAGTATTCCAACATACTTAAAATGTAAAGCAAAAGAGTCATTAGTTATTAGAAATGTTTCTATGGCTTTGTGTTGAATAATTTTCTTAAATTATCAGCAATGTATACTCATATGTACATTGCGCAGTACTGCCCTTGGATTTCACCCAAACATTTTGCAAATGTATTTAAAAAAACTTTTGATATCCGTTTAAGGACAATAGCGGACAAGCTCCATCAGCCTGAATTGGAAACATGAAAACGCACATTTTGGTGTATTTATTTAATGATTTTAACATTCAAGAGCACAATAGAAAGAGAAAGTGAATCCTTGATTTTTAGTAGTTGAACTTTATTTTACGGCAGTGACATTGACCATATGTTTCCTGCATGCATTTACCACATCTTCACATTTACGGATAAATAAAAGTGTTTAATTAAAATTATATTATCAACATTGTCTTTCATGAATGTCTCTCTTCAGGGTTCATGTCATAATCTAAATCGATTTGAGGCCGGGATTCATCTTAACTGTTCTTAAACATTTCTCTAATGTCTGAGCCATACTGTGGTTAATTCTTCCCTGTGCTAACGGGCTTTTCATGTCAAATCTAACAACCTTTTATTAAACATTATTTTTCCAATGCGTAATGGTTGTACAGATGTAGCACTGAATTTCGGACTCCAGCTTACAGCTTCCTGCCTACGGCCTGCCAAAGACTAGTATAGAGGAATGTTAAGCCCTCCCACTATTTTCCAAGAGGGCGTTGCCAGATTTTCAATTTCAGGTTTTAACCAGGAGATGGCGCTTCATTCACAAATACAGAAAGACAAGTTTCATGGACTTTCAGTTGTGTTTTGAAGAGCATTTGAACACATCAATATTTTAGATCAACTAAAGTATATCTAATCTTGTAATTCAATAATATATAGTCTTTATATATTAAATAATCATAATTATAATGTAAATGTTTACATTACACTTCTTTATTTGTTATGCTCATACTTTAACCTTTACAATCGTTTGCTTTAATATTCAGTATATTTTTGTGTTTGCTTCCTCCTGCTCCCTTTCGGACACATACTGTATGATTTATTATTATTATTAATATGAAGATATTATTAAGATAAGATAAGATGTTACTTTATTGATTGAACATTTTAGTTTAGAATGTGCTGTCCCACGGTAATTCAGAAGGCTCACAGGTCACATTCCGACCATTATTTAAAACAATAGGTGCTTTCACACCGTCTACAGTTTGATTTGTATAGAGGGAGCTCTGTCAGTTTTCGAATTACCCATTTGCTTTCGGGGAGCCCTATTTTTCAGAGCACATCCTGCTACTAAATAT
>NW_011342743.1:0-1138 GCF_000735185.1 Notothenia coriiceps | reverse complement strand
GAATTTTCGACCCTCTGTAGGGTCTCACGGCCCTCAACCGTATTTACTCCATCTTCTTGAAATGCTGTAGCGTTTTGTGAAATGCTGTAGCGTTTTGTGAAATACTGTAGCGTTTTGTGAAATACTGTAGCATTTTGTGAAATACTGTAGCATTTTGTGAAATGTTGTAGCGTTTTGTGAAATGCTGTAGCGTTTTGTGAAATACTGTAGCGTTTTGTGAAATGCCGTAAAGTTCACACGGGCCTCCTGGGGGGAGGGGCACAGAAACTCATTATCGCCTGTCTGATTCCTGACGTCTCTGGAGACTGCGGATGTGCCTGTGGGGCGGGAGCAGAGCTGAGTCAATTCCAATTCTAAGTTATTATGGGTAGACAAAGTCACTTAGAGACTGGAAAGGTTCCTGAAACTCTAAAACCCTCGAAGTGTTTCAGCCTCTGCTTACTCCAAGGCAGAGATACAGCTTCAGCATTGAATGTATTCTCAAAAGCCCTCTATGAGGTTTCTAAAAGGTCTTCAACTTTTCGTGAGAGAAGTTAGGGTCAAAAAAGACGAAAGGAAAGCAGATGTTAAAAGAAAAAATACGTTAAAGAATAAGACATGCATTTAATAGTTTTTGGTATATTTGTTACCTTATTTTAACACATTTTGAGACTTTGAAGCTGTGATGAGGCCACTGAAACTATCAATATCCTCTCAATCAAGCATTAGGGTTAGGTTTAGAGACAACAAATCTAAATAAAACAAAGACAAAATAATTCATGCAAAAAAGGTTCAACTAATCAACATACAACAAAACAACTACATGCAAAGGATAGAACAGTCAAAAAAGAACGGAATATAAATATATAATAATAATAATAATAATTGTTAGAGCTACACAGTCTTTTGCATATAGTAATTGTAGTTTGTCATTTAATTTGTTTATTATGATTTTGCTCACATTAGAAGTATATATTTGTGGTAATATTCTGTTAAGTTAATAATAATTTGTTTAGTTAATTTCTTTGCTTTATATGTTAGTCCTTATTTGGGTTAATTTATTTAGTGTGATTTTTGGTTTAGACACCTGGGGGTAGTGGTGAGCACAGGTAAGGGTGTATATAGGCAGGAAGTGGCAGACCACCTGTTTTTGCACCTG
>NW_011342742.1:0-2816 GCF_000735185.1 Notothenia coriiceps | reverse complement strand
ACTCTCTCTCTCTCTCTCTCTCTCAAACACACACACACACACACACACACACACACACACACACACACACACACACACACACACACACACACACACACACACACACACACACACACACACACACAGGTTATAGGACTTTTATTTCTTTTTTAGTTTCGGGTCATCTTGCAATCTACTTATTTATATAAATATGTATCACTGCAGTAAACAGTCTTAATGTACATTATTTGATTTCACATTCTGTTCTTGTACACAGCATGTTCTCTTCACATGTATGCAGAGTTCCTGCAGTGTGTGTTATGTCTGTATTCTCTCTGGGCTCAGGCGCACTACCCGGCCTCCTGCTCCCACATGTCTCAGTGGATGGACGACGGAGGGTACTACGACGGCATGAACATGGAGGCTCAGAGCAAACACCTGGCCAAGCTCATCTCCAAGCGCTGCCCGAGCTGCCAGGCGCAGATCGAGAAGAACGAGGGCTGCCTGCAGTACGCCCCGCCACAATAAGAGCACGCACTTATATAGGAGGGACAGGGACTGACTTCAAAATAAAAGCACTCACTTCAAGATAAAGCCACCTTCCAATGAAAGTGAGCGATCATTCAAACATACATTATTAAAGAAATCAGTCTGTCAATGACTTCTCTTCCAAATAAAGTAAATATTAGGACAGGACACACTGATATGGATTTTCAAAGTAAAAGCCTGTTCACATGAGAGGTGAGGCTGAATATTAAAGTACCCTGCCGTGTGTTTCAGTATGACCTGCGCTAAGTGCAACCACGGGTTCTGCTGGCGCTGCCTGAAACCATGGAAACCCACTCACAAAGATTACTACAACTGCTCCGCCATGGTGAGTACCTCGCCACCCTGTCACATGACCATAAGCCAATCAGAGAGCTCCCTCACTGCTCCCTCAGCACCTGTGTGACTCTGGGATGTGTCTCTGCTCTCAGGTGAGTAAAGCGGCGCGGCAGGAGAAGAAGTTCCAGGATTACAACGAGAGATGCACCTTCCACCACCAGGCCAAGGTAAGCAGCGCTCATTAGTATCACAACAACAACAACAACAAAAATTATAACAATAATGTATGTGTGCAGGATTTTGCGATGAACCTGGAGAACAAGGTGTCGTCAGTGAACGAAGCTCTGCCGATGAAGACTCTGACCTTCGTCATCGACGCCTGCAAGACCCTCGCTCAGGCCCGCAAGGTAACACAGAGAACACTCTATTATATACAGCACTGACTTCAAAATAAGAGCACTGACTTCAAAATAAGAGCACTGACTTCAAAATAAGAGCACTGACTTGTAAGAGTGGCGAAGTCACGCCCATCTACTTCCGCTCCATGGGACCTTATTTCGGAATAATCCTGTATTGAAGTCAATGGAGAGAGAAAACGTATCTTTCGATCCCGTTTGAGTTGTGCCATGAATTACACATATGATGTTTGTCAATCTTAAAAAATAATTTCCATGTCAAAAAAGTCAGTTTGTCGTAAAACTGTTGAAATATAAGACTATGAAAAATACGCAACTAGAAAGACTACAAATCCCAGAGTCGCGTAAGTGATGTCATAACTGTTTTCCTCCACTAAGAGATAGCTAGAATCTATATGGCGCTGGATAAGATAACTTTAACAAGATGCCCGTGTGCTTAGTACCAGGTTGTTATCATACCAGCAATGGGTCTTGCTCGTTCTTTCGCTTCCCGTCTGATGAAAGGACCAGGAGTGGCTGGATCAAGTTAGCTACCTAGCTAGTAGCTAGCACCTTAGTTAGCATTACAGCCTTAGCCTTGTCATTTTTATTAGCCTTAACATGAAGTAACATCAAGTAACCCAACATGCTAAACAGTAAGAGTAGTAGTCATATTTCGTGAACCCTTCGAAGAGTACTGTCACCAGTGTGATCATTCTATAATACACCATTTAAGCCCGGGGGAGAAATGCTAACGCTAACGCTACATTAGCATCGGCGATCCCGATTTTCTACTTCATGCTATCTGCACAAATGGTTGACATTAAACATTAAAAAGATCAGGCAGTTCAGAGAGAATCAAAGGAAGGCAGGCAGCTTTGCATGACATTCTTCTGGACGTGTTTCATTGTGGTGATAGTGAGGGTAGCTAATCCCTTGTTTAGCAAGTAGTGACGGCCATCTTGGTGACGTGTGTTGTTCTGCGAGACCAGAGATGTAGTTCATTCAGCGTTTCACACAAAAATATGTGTTACTTCAGTTTTATGACACATTTTTTTTTTTTTACTTGCAAAATTATCTTTTAAATTGACAAACATGTGTAATTCGTGGCACAATTCAAACGGGATCGAAAGATAATCTTTCTCTCCATTGACTTCAATACATATATTTTCAGAAATAAGGTCCCATGGAGGTCCACCTGAAAGGGAGGGACTTCGCCTCTTTAGGCAAAGCATTTGAACATTCTTTTGTGTCACATGTTCATTATTAAGTTGATTTATAACTGTATAGTATCTTAATTATTTAAAATATAAGGTGACTAAAAATGGCAACAGTATTTTCAGTTTGTTAACCAAAAGCTGATGCCTGCCACTTTTAAAAGTTAGCGTTGAGACCTGAATGGGTTTTAATGGAGGCATGTTGACATTTTTGTCACTTCATGCCCTCAAGAGGCATTTTGTTTAATTATTTTGCTTATTTTTTTTTAATCTTTCAAGCTACGAGATGTTTTCCTTCGTTAGTCATGATAAATGATGTCTCAGGGATGTAGGGTTTGGGAATTATGGCAGTTTTAAAAATAAATATGAAGGCAAAATGAAATCTGTCCTCCACTCTGAC
>NW_011342741.1:0-1702 GCF_000735185.1 Notothenia coriiceps | reverse complement strand
ATAAAGCGCAAACGTAAACGCGCGGGCCAGATTAACACTATTACATGATATCAACAAAGGGGCCATGAGAAACTGTCTCGCGGGCCACGTCTGGCCCGCGGGCCTGGAGTCTGAGACACCTGATTTAGATAGTTAATTTTAGTCTAAGTTATCTCAGTGGGTCTCAAACGTTTTGACCACAAATTATGTAAACACATATTTCCAAGGCACTCCTTTATAATTATTAGGATAAATAAAAACAGGTTTGAAATCATTCCAATGTATACTATAGGACAGTTAACCAAAAATATCGTTTAAAGTTGGAGAGATACAAAAATGTGCATAAATAAATAAATGTGAACTAGTTAAAATAATTTATTTGTTATTGGCTATGCTAGGTTATTGGTTATGTTCACATGCTTATTTGATTATTAAAATGTAAACCTATCTTTTTCATATGGGCGTTTTAGAGTTGTGCCCCCTAGATCAGGTCTCTAGTAATTGTGTGCTCAAAGTGCACCAGATTGAAGCATTTTACTGTAAAATGTTCAAAAAAAAATCTTCCCGTGGGGACATACCCCCGGACCCCCCTAGAGGATGTGACATCCACCCCCCAATTCAAACATGTTCATACAATACTGAATACATTTGAAGCCATTTTGACGTCTATTACCTATGTCAATAAGTTTCTGTTTTTGCAGTGTATTTGTCTTTTGTAGACATTTTTCATTTATTCTTTACACATAAAATATCACCTAAAATCTCACCTAGGGCAGCAAATTGTCTAGAACCGGGCCCTGGTACTAGGCCTCAAGAGCCTTTCTTGTGCTGACACATAGAAAACAAATTGGCGGGGCGCACTTCGCACGCACTAAAAAATTCCACGCGCTCCGCGCTCACATTATGCTGGGCCCACGTGCCTTAGCACCGCTGCTATGACTCCATCCTAGGGGAAACACTGAAATATTTAACTTGTTTTGCGCAGTTTTTGAGTATGTTTACACAGAACTGGTTGTAAACAGCATGTTTCATGACAGAAACCAACAGCGTGGGGTCCTGTCAGATAGTGCAGGTGGTTGGCCAGGACCGATGCATACTCGCTGTTTGAGGGCTTGATAACACACTCTCCCTCCCCACTTGATGGATTGGAATCGCACTTAATGTGGCGGACCCTCCATGCGAACACATGTGGAAGTGTGTTAGAATTTAGGGGGGTGGTTTGGAAATGGGCCAATATCTTATGCTCAGTTCCCCTTCCCAATTCCCAATAAATGGAATGTGACTTAGCAGGTAACTAGGGGTTGTGTAGAGGGTGCACATATCAATGCTTAAAAGGCTATTTTTTTTTTTTTAAATATAATAAATAAATAAAAATATATATATGTTTGATACAAAATATCTTTATTTATTATTTTCTTAGGTTAAATGCGGCAGTGGCAGCGCTAGGGGGTGGCTACTTGGGCTCAAGCCCCCGGATCTTTTCTGAAAAGCCCCAGAGGTTTCACTTAAAAAAGGAGAGCTGGATCTGATCGATATGGACATAAACGCGAGTGAAGTGTAACCGGACGCGAGAGAGATCAGATCAGCTGCTGTATAATCACCTGAAGCCCCGCCCACTGTTTAGCGCGCTGCATGAGAAACTGACGGGCTGTCAGGAAAGAGAGGGAGCGAGAGGGGAAAAGAGAGGATCCGTTTCTCCCGTGTTATTATTCAAAGTTAATGT
>NW_011342740.1:92666-109100 GCF_000735185.1 Notothenia coriiceps | reverse complement strand
ACGCGCGCATGACCAATGAGGGCACGAGATAAGTTTGTGCACAGATGGAAGGATGACAGGCAGGTAGGCCATCCAGTTATAGCCGGTCCAGCTAAAATGATTTGTCGTGCTTTTTACAGTACTACTACGGCTTCCACAGATGACATTTTTTTATGTATTTTTTGTCAAAGCACTTTAGATATTCATTGCTATCGGGATGTTAAGAGCATTCCATGGAATATAACAAAAAGTGTATCTCGAGCCGGTTTCTCAAACGTACCTGCACCTTTAATGTGTGCATGTGAAAATGTGTGTCTATGTTTGATTATGTATGTGTGTACACTCACTGGCCACTTTATTAGGTACACCTGTTCTACTGCTCATTAATGCACATAACTAATAAGCCAATCACATGGCAGCAACTCAATGCATCTAGGCATGGAGACATGGTCAAGGACCTGGTGAAGTTCAAACAGAGCATCAGAACGGATAGGAAAGGGGATTTAAGTGACTTTGAACATGGCATGATTGTCGGTGCCAGGCGGCCTGGTCTGAGTATTTCCAAAACTGCTGATCTACTGGGGTTTTCACACACAACCATCACTAGGGTTTACAGAGAATGGTCAGAAAAAGGGGAAATATCCAGTGAGCGGCAGATCTCTGGGAGACAAGGCCTTGTTGATATATATATACATAGTCTATAATGTTATACATAAGAAGATTGACAATAAAGTTGACTTTACTTTGATTTAAGAAAAGGTATCTGCATCTGACCCATAGTATTAGGAACAGTCATAGTTGATTTGATGGTGATATTCAGTATATTATAATCTGATTCTGAAATAGTCAAGTTAAAAGTACACTAATTAATCTGAATTGTAGTACAATGATGTGGTTTACAGTAAAAGCTGACGACTGCATAAACCAGAATGAGTGAGAGTTATTACTGAGTTGTGTTAAGGATGTGACCATGTTTTTACTTATTAACATTATTGAGTTATTTTTAAGTAGAAGAAAGTGATTTGGCATCAACTAGACAGGTTTTAGTGATTAATATCTGCTAGCATCTGTACCTTACACTTTATATTCACTCACATGTTATTTTTGCACAATATTTGAACTACAACAAATAATAATTATAAACTTAAAATAAAATAGAATACAAATAACCATGAGAAACACATTTAAATAAAAAGCAGATAGGAAAAAGATGCATTTGTGTATGTAGTTTGCCAGTTTGGATTACTTCTTAAAAATGTTTTGTCCACTAGGTGTCTCTAGTGTCTCATGTAGCATTTACTGCCAGACATAATGTATTGTTCTAGCACCTTTCATACAATAATTGCAATTCAAAGTGCTTCACTTCTCTTAAAATACTCACAGAAAATATCACATAGAATACAGTTACCAGTAAAAGACATAGAAACAAATTTAAAATAGCATAGAATAGAAATATAAAAAAATTAAAGTTACAACGATAAAATTGTGCATTTAAAGGAGGATAGTGCAAATACAACACACAATCTGAGACCCCAAAACAACAAGGAAATTAAGCCAATTCAACCAGACACAACAGAAAACAGATAAATGAATTATTCCCTTGGGTTTAAGCTTTCAATCTTCGGCACTTTTAGTCCCACACAGATACTGTCCACTAGATGTCTCTCCTGTCACATGGAGCGTTTGCTGCCATAATGAGTTTCTGTTCACAGATAACCACTCTTCTCTAAGAAACACTCTGCTGTGATCTCCTGAAAACGAAGCTACAATAATAGAGTCATTTCTGTCTTAATAAAGGCAGCTGATGGGGGACAGGAAACCGGATGAGAGTATGTTAACGATCCGATCACCACAGCACATACAAACAAAACAATAACATCATAGCCTCGAGGGTCCACTGCAGTGCAGTCACAGCCAAAAGTCCCGACAAGAGACCACAGATGTGACTCACACAAGATGTCCAGGGATATAATTGGACTTCCTGTTTCCAGCTACCCCAACCAGAAACCACAATTTCTTTATAATCCTATGGGATTTACTGTATGTCTATGGCATCCTGTGGTGAGTTTGCTTTGGCTCCATGAAACAACAAGTCTCTTTAACACAATATTGTTTTTAAAATGTATCAGTCATTTTTTGTTTTTGCACAAGCATAAAAACAAAACATTTATTTTACTTTACTAACCTACCATCAGCTACAGTGGCAATGAGTTTGTGCATGTGTGTCTTTAAACACATCTTTCAAAAGCTAGATTTAAAATAACAAATGCAACATATAGAGTTAAAGTTACACTCTAAAATGATTGGTTCAAAACTTTCCAAACTCTCCCATACGTCTCTCATTGCAGTACTATAGTTAGAGCATTTGGGTTATGTATACAGACTAACAATTGTATGGTTGTTCCTGTTTGAACTTATAAATAAAGCATAACATAGAAATACTCAAGCACTATACTAAAGTATTGATTACATTTTCTTGCTACTGATCTGACATTATTGTATATTATATACCTTTACGTTTAAAATGCAAATACTAAATCACTCAAACTTTTACTACAAATGTTCTTACTGTCCACGACTGATTTGACATTATCATATCTAAACTTTGCTTTAAGAAAAGGTCTCTGCACCCAGGGAGCAGTGTAGGAACAATGCTTTGCTCAGGGGCCCCTCTGTCGTTTCACGACTTGAACCGGTCCCCGTGGACTGAGCTACCCCCACCATACGTTGATGCCTTGAGTTCAACCCAAAGGTGTTTTTTCTTTGATTTGGTATTATAATATCTAAATCTGATGTAGTAAAGTTAAAGGTAGCCATCATCCCTTCTGAAATACATGGAATCAGATATAAACAAGCACAACAAATGGGAATTGGCCACTCAAGAAAGTAGTAACATTGTTACTTTAAAAAGTACTTTCCCCTTTCTTTATTAGTAGTAAAGTATAGATATTTCGCACTATACTGTTAAAAGGTTCCTGAGTTGAGGCTTATGAAATTGTGTAGTTTGAAATACTTCAACCTAAAGAACCTACATCAGACGGAGATGTGTTTGTTAATGTGCGTGGGAGGAAACTCCTGCCTTGGGAGACCTCCACATCTTTTTGCATTCTCCCCCCTCCCCCCCCGCCACCTCTCTTCATTTCCTGCGCGGTGCCGGTCCTCCCCCTCTCATTGTAAACACACCCATTGATCCAGTGAGGAGGACTGGGAGCGCAGGAGCCGCACCGCCACACAGGAGCCGATCAGCCGCCTCCAAACAGCTCATCCTCTACTCTAAAGCACGTTCATTTTTACGCTTCCTTTATCTATACTGACATTTCCAGATTTTCTACACACTGTTGCGCGTTATCTGACAGAACCGTCCTCATCCTCCCTGATTATCCGCCAGCAGTTTATCGGAAATTACCAAGGAGTTGTGACTCCCGAGCGCAAGGCGGCATCGTGGCTCTGTCAGAAGTGGCATGTTCGAGGGATACTGCGGACACAAATGAACTCCTGCTTTCACCCAAAGAGGTAAATTGAACAATTACTCACATTTCCCGTTATAGCTTATTATTGTATTGTAACATCCCTTTTTAATAAAGGAAAACTCCGGTTCTGTGGCAGAGAAAGCGCAAAAGAAAGCAGGCTTATGGACAAAAGATTGTTGTTGACATTCCTTTATTAAGACAATATAGCTATCATTTGGTATCGATTGTCTTTATTTTCATGAGATTCCATTTCAGTCCTTTGTGCTCTCTTCGGCATCTCATCCCTGCATGCTCGAGATGTTTTGCATGTGTTGAAGGCGACATCAGGTGTGACACGCTCTTCTTGGTGATGATCAACACTATTTTCTCAGTGCAGACATGGGGCTTTGGTACAAATCTTGCTCAGATGTGTGTGGACACTTGGGCTTGGACTATACATTTGAGATTAGGATTGATGCCGACATGCAGATCAATAGCTGCTGGCTGTGTCCCCATGTTCTGCATCTTGCTTAATTATTTCTTCCCCCTCCAAGTGGCAGATGCACAGATCTGGCCCACATACGCCTTGTGTTTACTTTAGAAGTCTCTCCCACCAATCCCTCTTCCTGCGTCCATGGTTGACTGTGAACACCTGGCAATGATTTTAAACAGACTGCAGCCAGGCCTCAGATAGAGAGACCAGAGGCGGCATGGCTGTTTCTTTTTTAACTAAGTGCTTAGTGAGTGTGCATGTATGTGCTCTGCTGCTCTGTGGGTGTGGATCTGTTTTCTGTGAGGATGACAACTCTCACAGACATCCAGCCAAGCGCTCGCTCTCACACTGATGGCATATTTTCCTCCTCTCAGGGCACGTCGGTGTGAATGCACTCTGTTACTGGGACATAACATAGATAGGGGAGTAACAATACCATTAGCGCTTATTTTTTTATAGATGATAATGATTATAAGTATTGATTTGAGGTCTGCAAACAAATGTAATTGGCATTTAATCAATATTTTCATCATTAATTAGCAATTAATCTTATTTTCTTTAATTAGTTGTTTAATTTTTTTTTGGTCTACAATATTTTCCAATTTAGTGGGTGATGTCTTCACACTACACATTTGTCTGGCAAACACTCCCAAAACATAAAGGTCGTCCGACTCATGATATGAGACAAAGAAAAGCAACACATCCTCATATTTGAGAAGCTGAGAAGAGGATGTGTAGCGCTTTTGGATAATGAAACAATTTTCAGATAAGAAAAAAATATCCAACCTAGTGCCTCGAAGTCTTCTCATATACTTTCCCTCATAGAAGTAATGCAACACGTAATACCATCGTAAATCCACATGTGAACCGAGGTAGGGTGACCAAAATGTTAGGGTATTACTTTTTCAAGATTACAAACTTGAAGATTTGTTTTCTTATTTACGGCATTGGTAAACTTTCATTTCAAGAGGAGATATAAGACTGACAGCCAGTGACAACAGTTAAGCAAAGTTGTCAACAAATGTTTTCCTTGATGGTCCACAAATAATATCAATAATTTTCATTTTGCATTCATCTTCCAGGATTTAACCAAACAATTACGAGATAACAAAATGCCAGAAATAGGGACATAGTAAAGTGAATTTATTTACTTATTTCAAAATCCGAGTCCGAACAATGGACGAACTGGAATACAATATAAACCAGAGTTAAAAAACATTTATGATTTTTTATTCTGAAACTATTCAATGTCCGATCAGATGCTATTGGCATTTATTAAATCATGCCTACAGGAGGGCCGATGCTGTGGACAAGCACATTTATAACAAAGGACCATTCCAATTTAAATTACAAATAAAAGAACACAGGGTTTTCAGGTCCTGCAGGTTTAGTTGTTAATCCAGGCTTTATCCTTTAATATGCAAATAGCATAAATCTCTGCTCTTCTTCTCTTTGTTCAGCTGCACTGCACTCACTGTATGAATGAGTGAGCACGTTCATCCAAGGACAACTTTGTTTGGTGTTAAATAAATGCAAAACACCTTCGGTAATGCAGAAATGTTTTAAATAAATATGAAATCATTGTATTTTCACTATTCCTCCTACAAGCAAAGCATTATCATACTGCATCATTTGATCACATCTGTTGATTTGTCCTCAACTGTTTCACTGGCAGAAGTGAATTGAAGTGTTTATCTGCCAGTAAGATAGTGACCTGACAACTGGAGGTTATTTTGTTAACATGCTAATTATTAGTATCTGCAAAACCTCCTCCAAGTGGTGATTTATTAGGGCCACTTATTCAAATCTAGCCACTTACAACTTACAATTAACAAACATGCATACTGCAGCATCAGTACTCTCTCTCTGTGTGTGTGTGTGTGTGTGTGTGTGTGTGTGTGTGTGTGTGTGTGTGTGTGTGTGTGTGTGTGTGTGTGGGAGGGGATGTTTGCAGGTGTGAGAGCAGGCTAAGGTATTCTCATTATAGCTGAGCCATAGCTGGAATGCAATAACTCCTGTTGAACCAAGGCTGCCGTTGGATTTGTATTTAATCAACTTGTGATAAAGGAAGATCTTGCTCTTATTATTATCATTAAAGTACAGTGTGTTGGATGAACAAAACTTCTAAATGGAATACTTTACATGAGAAATACATTTAACTATGTTTAACATAACTACTGCATGGCTTTAAACTGAATAATGATATTAACGTGAAATTAAAAACCAACATGGAATTATGTTTGTTATGTCATCAAATTAAATAATGTATCAAAAGTAATATGCTATTTTAAACCAAACCATGACCATTTTCTAAACCAAAGCTAGTCATTTTAGTCGTTTTTTTGGTCTTTTTGTTTGGTTGCAATTTAAACCGTTAACCACTTGTTTAAAACTGCGACCATAATGAGATGGAGAATTCGTTTTTTTTTATGGGAATGTAATTAAATGCCTGTCCTAAATGTCAAACTATTCCAAGTAATATTGTTTGAGGCTTTTCAAAACATATTAAAATTGGCTTGTAAAGAATGGTAACACACACACTTTCTTATTATAGCACTTCCATAAGGCTGCAACTAACGATTATTTTCATCATAGAATAATCTGCAAATGAATTACTTATTCCTCAAAAGGTCCAAGGTTGTGTCTTTGAATGTCTTGTTTAATCATTACAAAAAACAATGACATAAATATTAATATGATTAAAGCAGAGAAAATGAGGAAATACTACTTTATAATACTACTAATACTAAATACTATCTGAAGAACTGAAAACTTTATTTTCTGACATTTTCTGAATATTCGATCCTCAAAATACATGGTATTTTTCCTGAGAATGTACTCATGGTTGTAGCTTCATATAGGATTAAAACAAGTTATCTTCTATCCTTGCAAGCTTCCTGACCTGTTTTGAGTGTTTTAAAGGCTTAGATTGGAATGCAATGCAAGTGGTTTAAATACCTTTTGCTAACACAGGTTGTGTTTTCCCTATGACAGCTGTAGCCAAACGGCCAGTCTGGGTTGCAGCTGGTTTTGGAATTTAGTTTAACTGGATTTCGTCATTTCCCAGGAACTTGTAACATAAAAATAACATTTGGTTGAAGATAAAGGATTGAACAACACAGCTCAGCATTGGATTTTCAATTGTTAGTGTGGGTCACACCTGATTGTCTATTCATGAAGCAGCATTCTGAGGACCATGAGCAGATGATGCAATGTAAAGAAAATGGAAACTCTCATTTTTGCAGCGAGGTTGTAGATCACTTATGACATCTGGGAACTTTTGAACTCTTTAAATCTTGAAGTTTTAGTTGACAAAAAACACTTTATGTAAGGTTTAAAATGCCAGAGACACTAGGTGAAACACCTTTAAAAAAGAACCAAGCTGAAATGATTGAAGCTGATAACTATTTGAGAAAACCAGAAACATCTCATGCCGGTTTGGATATGTAAACGACAGATTTTGGAAGTATCATT
Organism: Notothenia coriiceps; assembly: GCF_000735185.1. Classification (NCBI taxonomy): domain Eukaryota; kingdom Metazoa; phylum Chordata; class Actinopteri; order Perciformes; family Nototheniidae; genus Notothenia; species Notothenia coriiceps. The sequence continues at coordinate 101,705 of NW_011342740.1, read as the reverse complement.
TTTCTTTAAGTATATATACTTTCAAAGGAAGCAAACTTCTACAACTCCTTAAATCATTTGGAGTGATTTACTAGGTCATTCAGGGACACAGTACCTGTCGAAACATAGTGCCAGACCCTTTTGACAATTCTAGAAACTGGTTCAAATGAATGTGAGTTCTGAGCGAAGACAGGGCAAGGACAGTGAAGATAGGCTGTGACTTTCTGGAGGGGAGTGGAGTCAATTCTGTGCATTACTCAGAGGCTTAAAGGAGTCCCGCTGTCTCCTTCTCTCCTCACTTTATAAAGACCTCTGCAAAGAGAGACTTACTTGTAAATCATGGTTTCTCTAAAAGAAGGGGATTAGTGCTGCTTGGGGTTTGGAGCAGAAAAGCCTCTTGGTAGTGTGAGAAGACAATAGTTATCTACTTGACCTTCATAACTCCCAGGCGTCTGCTGTTGTGCAACTTGTAATCACGGATCTCTTGCTTAATGTATCTCTGGGGAAGGATTGCAATACTCACCAAAAAGGCACATCATCATCATAATATGGATATTACAGTTGCAAAACGCAATATTTCAGCATCAATATCCCAGTGTCATGGCTGAGATTAGGCAATAACACTTCTTCAGTGAATATAGATGGATCCAATATAGAACATCATTTCTCATAACACTATAATGATCCAATTTCCTTCCTTAAACTGTGTCTTGACGGGAACAGGTTTCTATATCATTATTGAAACTTGCTTCCTCGTTACGGGAAACTCAATATCATGGTGCTAAACTCACAAAATGTTCTTCACCAAGCAGATATCATTGATGTGTGTAATTTTACTTAGAGGAGTTTGCTCTTGTTGTCTTACTGACACATCAAAGGCACCCCTTTAGCTGATGTTGAAGGGGGTTGCGCTCTTTGTTCGACTGTCTTTACTTTGAGTCAGTAAGAAGGACCCTATCAGCTTATGATCGTAGCAACTTCAAGATAAAAAACGAAAGATGATTGTGAACTCAACGAGTGAACGAGCACCTACAGTAAAGCCAAGAAATTAATTTGAAACCATTTAATTTACCTCCTGTTTGAAAAGACAAAAACCACATGAACACAAAACTTAACCTGAACCCAATCCTCTACTCAGCAAAACATAGAATAATCTTGTGTAATGGCAGTGTTTCCCACAGAATTTGATTATATTTGTGGGGGCACCACATCTGAATGGACTTTCATTATAAAACGTATTTAAAAAATCTTGTCTTTTCTTTTTCAGGATTCAATGAAAATGTCTGTGTGTGTCCATGAGAACCGGAAATCCCGAGCCAGCACCGGCTCGATGAACATCTACCTGTTCCACAAGTCCTCCTATGCGGACAGTGTGCTGATGCACCTCAACTCTCTGCGGCAGCAGCGGCTCTTCACAGACGTCCTGCTTCATGCGGGGAGCCGCTCTTTCCCATGCCACCGCGCCGTGCTGGCCGCCTGCAGCCGCTACTTTGAGGCCATGTTCAGCGGCGGGCTGAGGGAGAGTCAGGCCAGCGAGGTCGACTTCCGTGACTCCCTTCACCCGGAGGTGTTAGAGCTTCTGCTGGATTACGCCTACTCATCACGTGTGGTCATCAATGAGGAAAACGCAGAGTCTCTACTGGAGGCTGGGGACATGCTGGAGTTTCAGGACATCCGGGATGCCTGCGCTGAATTCCTGGAGAGAAACCTGCACCCGTCTAACTGCCTTGGCATGCTGTTGCTGTCTGACGCCCACCAGTGCATCAAGCTGTCAGAGCTCTCCTGGGGAATGTGCCTCAGCAACTTCCCCACTATTTGCAAGACAGAGGACTTCCTCCAACTGCCCAAAGATATGGTGGTGCAGCTTTTGTCCCATGAGGAGCTAGAGACAGAAGATGAGAGACTGGTCTATGAGGCGGCCCTTAACTGGATCAACTACGACCTGGAAAAGAGGCACTGCCACCTTCCAGAGCTCCTGAGAACGGTCCGCCTGGCCCTGCTGCCCGCCATCTTTCTCATGGAGAACGTTTCTACAGAAGAGCTGATCAACGCCCAGCCTAAGAGCAAGGAGCTGGTGGATGAAGCTATCCGCTGTAAGCTGAAGATCCTGCAGAACGATGGCGTGGTTAACAGCCCTTGTGCCCGACCAAGGAAGACCAGCCATGCCCTCTTTCTTCTGGGAGGGCAGACTTTCATGTGTGACAAGTTGTACCTGGTGGACCAGAAAGCCAAAGAGATCATCCCCAAGTCTGACATCCCCAGCCCCAGGAAGGAGTTCAGCGCCTGCGCCATTGGCTGTAATGTGTACATCAGCGGTGGCAGAGGTTCAGAGAATGGTGTATCCAAAGATGTGTGGGTCTATGACACCGTCCAAGAGGAATGGTCGAAGGCGGCACCCATGCTCATTGCCAGGTTTGGCCATGGCTCTGCGGAGCTGAAACACTGCCTCTACGTGGTGGGAGGCCACACAGCTGCCACCGGCTGCCTTCCAGCCTCTCCATCGGTATCTCTCAAACAGGTGGAGCAGTTCGACCCAGTGGCGAACAAGTGGACAATGGTGGCTCCTTTGAGAGAGGGTGTGAGCAATGCAGCGGTGGTCAGCGTCAAGCTCAAGCTCTTTGCCTTCGGGGGAACCAGCGTCACCCACGACAAGCTGCCCAAGGTGCAGTGCTACGATCCGCAGGAGAACCGATGGTCTGTACCCGCGTCCTGCCCGCAGCCCTGGCGCTACACAGCCGCTGCCGTGCTGGGAAACCAGATCTTCGTCATGGGCGGGGACACAGAGTTCTCTGCATGCTCGGCTTATAAGTTCAGCAGTGACAGCTACCAGTGGACTAAAGTTGGCGACGTGACGGCCAAGCGCATGAGCTGCCAGGCTGTGGCGTCGGGAAATAAACTGTACGTTGTGGGTGGGTACTTTGGCACACAGCGGTGTAAAACTCTGGACTGCTATGACCCCACGCTGGATGCTTGGAACAGCATCACTACTGTGCCATACTCACTCATTCCCACTGCTTTCGTCAGCACCTGGAAGCATCTGCCCGCTTGAGCCCCAAAACCCTCTTCCTACACCCTCTCAATGAGGTAAGTTTGACATCTCACTTTTCTTTGTCTGTTTATAGGTCTTGGGGGGTAAATTTGTCAAAAACAATTGGCATAAAGTTGGGTCTGAAGACTACAAATTTCGAAATGAAAACAATCTAGAGTTTGGAAAATGAGTTTACCAGACTTATGTAGCCCACTTCTCATCTCTGCATGTGGTTAGCCGCTCAAGGCTACTTTTGCCAAGTAAGAAGAATGGGATAAAAGCTCTATTCCTGCAGCCTTTTAAACTGCCCATAGTGAGTCTGTCTTCTATATAATACCAAGGCAGTAACAGTTTGACAGGTTTTTTTCCTTTAGCTAACGGTGCAACATTGATGTGCATTTGCATTCTTAAAGTGTGCACAGTTTTTGTTTGTTAATTAATTACAGCCAAATCAATGGGGTGTTTTTGAGGCAGATTCAAATATAAGTATTCCATATCTTGAATATATACAGCGTATTTATATAATAATAATAATAATAATAATAATAATAATGAATATAAGCAAATATATTGGCATATATTTCATTTTCACACTTCACCCCACATAAACAGAATCAGGTTGGCAGTGATGCTTCTAATCTGGCAGAGACACAGAGATAAATAGGTCAAACATATTTAAAAATGCAATCCATAAAACATTGATGTAGGCTGTATTTGCAAATTTTTCAACATATATGACAATCTGTGATAACCTGCATTGTGTGTTGCTGTTGGGTGTCTCATATTTTCAGAATAAGAGAAACACTGACAGTACGTAAGTGGAGTATTCTCAGAAGAAGCGAGAAAGGAGCTTTAGCGGAGGCAGGGAGGGGGGATTGATGGGGGCTTGTGTGTGTTAGTTAAGTGAGTTATGCTGATGTGGGGATGGGCTGAAGGACAGAGAGGGTAATTGAAAGAGAATAGGATACTTTTATTGCTCCTGTGGGGGAAATCCCTCTAAGAGGGAAATGGGGGTCTACCAATTAGACAAGCCACACACCAGCAGGCTACAACACCCTGGCAAGGGTAATCCACTCTCTCCCGCCTTCCTTTGACGAGGTTATGGTCTTTACGGCGGTGAGAGGGAAGGCAGGCCGGCGACTCATGCAGTGTCGGAAACCATTCATCAGAGGTGACAGAGATGTGGCAGGAAAGGAAGTGAGGAGGGAGAATCGTACACCTCCTCCCCCTCAGCCCTTGTTAGCGGTGGTCTGAACATTTCCTGTGATACTCTAGTGTCTCTTCTGCCTCCATGTATGTCTTCTTTACCTCAATGTAACCCTGCTCTCCTGCTCTGATGATGATCAGGCCAGACGCATGTGGAGCATGGGTAGTCAGCTGGCAAAGCGGGTCGTTCTGCATGCTGCAGGCTCATGATCAAATCACATCAAACTATCGCTACACCCCACACTGTTGCCCCCACACATACCCATGCAGGCAATCTTTCTCAATTTGCTGTATTTATTAAAATGGCTCGGGGCTCTAAGCTCCTGAGAAAGCCAATGAGAGAAGAAGAATGACTCCCCAGCTGTCCAGCAAAGGCACAGTTTCCCATGTGATAATGCCAGGAAGCAGCAGAGCAGCTCCACATACTGTGATGTTCCTCCACTCTCCACAGGATGAAATATTTGTGAAGACTTATTATTCCCTTTCTTTTCAGTGACTCATCTCTGAAAAGGAGAGAGTAGACTGAAGGTTTAAACTATCTCTAAGCCAATGCAACACAGTGCTCAGTGAAGGACATAATCCTGCTACTTATTTAATACTGAATTTGTTTTTGGTGCGCCTGCCTGTCATGGCAACTGACAGTCTCCTCACTGAAGGCGTTGAAAAGACGAAATGTGGAGGAACGGAAAAGAAGGCCGACTGTTTAGGAATGAAAGGGGAAGGAAGTATGTTAGACCTCACAGAAGGAGATTGTAGCTGAGAGAAAGAAGAAGTTCTCTCGGTTTTTCCCAGGGGAACAATCCTAACTTGTCTGAGTTACTTCCTCTTTGGATTTTTTCCCTTTGGAAAGCATTTAGTGGGTTTTGAGAGAATACAATAACGAAGTATTTTTGACTGCCTTCCGTGTTGATAATGCAGTCCTATTTCCGGGGTGACTGAATGTAATTGTAGATATTTGGAGGTTAAAAAACAAAGTACCAGAAACCAAATACATGCCACCACAGTGTCTTTGAGCATCTGAAAAAGCGCTTAGAAATCAAATGTATTATTATTATTATTATTGTTTAAGAGTAAAACTAAAAATGCAATACCAGAATATCCAAAAATGTGTGCACATACAAGAATGTTCACACAGTATTGAGGTCAACAAAAATGATGGAGGTCAATACCATCATGTGATATATCAACATTTAAAGGCCTAGTAACCAAGCAGCTGTATGCCTGAGCCTCGTGTATTGTCCTCTGTTTCTAGGATTCCTTTTCACTTTCAATAATTAAAAAGTTACCTTTTAACTGTTGAGTTAAAGGCGTCATACCCACTTAACAAATGATTCTTTTGTCTCCCTTAGATTTCCCTGTTTTGCATCATTTACTGGACTCCAACTGTGAAGAAGCACACATCCTCTTCCTCTAGAAGAGAAACTAAGCAGTGATGTACAGACACCCGCATTCATCTTGTTGTCGCAGAAGAGGCAGAAACTGGACAATAGCTGGACACTTTCACTGGAATGATGTCGTCCTTCATTTCCGAGAAAGAAGCTGAGGCATACAGTAGCTCGCGTAAACAAAATTCTGCTTGCTACATGAGGCACAAACTACCACCTTGTGTACATATGGCATATCAGACTCCTGCTTCCATGCTGCCATAGAGGACTGCAAACATAACACAGCCTGCATTTCTCCCATTTAGTCATGACAGGCTTGTGCGGATCTGTATTGATGTTTTTCTCCATGATAAAAAAAGAAGAAAAAGAATACTCTATTCATCGAGGCTGCAATGTATAGCATGATGGATGTTCTACTTAGATTGAGGGATGGAGAATGCAATGTTGGTGTGCTGAGGAACTGACTGAATATAGCTGATTTAAAAAAGGCACAATGAAGGAGCAATTCTCCCCCTTTCTCTCCTCTAATAAGCTCTTTTGTTTGACCCTTGTTTTTTTCCTTCTTTCAGAGACGTTTCTTTTAACAGCTCTGACACACAAAAGAAAACCTTTAAGTGTTCCTCTCATGAAGGCTTTGGCCGTTTGCTGTCACTTGCAAGCCGCGAGGTGTTGACGACCAACACCAGCTGAAGTTGAGGAGGATGAAGGGGATCTGTGGAGAGGTGCTTGGGGTTGCGACCTTACATGTTTGCTGTTTTGCAGCGAAGCATTAACGCCCGCTGAGTGCCGGTTAACCAACCCACTGTACACAGAGGCGGTATTCATAAAGAAAACTGTCACATTCAGCTGTACACTTAACGCAGCTTCTGTTATTCTGATAAAAAGCAGTTGCTCGTCTGCTGAGTCACCGCTTAACCTTCCTACAGCATGTCCACTCATAGTGATTCAGTAACTCTGGCATGAACCCTTCTCTTGTCACAGAAATATTGTCACCTTAAACTGAACTGAGAATTAATCAGTTTCTTTTTTTTAAAACCTCGCTGCAATGTAGTCTTAATTTATATGACAATGATGATTACTCTTTTATTTTAATATGTTTGATCCTATTTATTTCTTCTCTGCCTGCATTCTTATGTGAATGTATGTTCGGCTTGCGTCATGCATGGCCAGGTGTTGTGTTTTATTTGATCTCAGTCGGGCTGCATTTTGCACAATTCATTCTTTACCAGGAGGAACTTGTTTTTTAAAAAGTTAAAAGAGTGTGGAAGAGGAAGAATGGCTAGGATTACTGATGGGGTGAATCAGTTTAGGCTGCTGCCCACATAGGAAGACTGAACGGGTTGAAATATTCTCCCTTTTGATAGGTTCTTTTTAAGCTCACTATTGGGTCCTAGCCTGTCTTAAATTGTGCCGTCGGGGGGCCAAACAGTACCAACAAATCAAGAAAGTATCAAACCTGGAGAAAGTGCAGTATGTGACCTTGTAACTAACCCTGACATGGTTCAGAGTGGGACATTCCTCCAGCTGTCTCAAGGACAACTGGAGGACTGTCACATGTGTTAACTTAACTCATCGGGGTGTAAACCCAGTCTTCTTCACCATTAGGTTGAGAAAGAGTTGAATCCATTAAGCTGTGCATTGATAAAGGCAGACACCGCAGTGCTTTTCGCCATAGTGTTAATAATGCACATTGAAAAAATATGAAAAAAACAACATTGCAAGTTCCTAAAGACCAAAAAGAGAGAATGTCTTAAACACTTGCATAACACTTGTAACTCAAATCAGTGTTTTCTGTGTGTATGTCTTTCTATAACTGCCTGAACCTTTGGTGTTTTACATTTGAATATTAATGGGATCATTGAATTCAATGTAAGAGGTTATGTTTTGGTGGAATATGTATACATTTTTTTCGTCCTTCCTCGTGGATTCATGACAAAAATGTTATCTGTGGGAAAACAGCTCTATAAATTCCTGCTCTGTTCCTGAAGCCACCCAAAAGATGTTTTCCTTTTATTGGCAATTTCAGGACTTCTTTGGAGACCCTTGGGGCTTCATAATGTTGACCACCTCAAACCACTGAGCACAGGATCTCTGGCCCCACCAATCAGAGGAGCATTGCTTTCCCATAGAGCGCAAGTTTCCCTAGCAACAGCGAGCAATGAATGCCCCCTCAATTTGCACCTAATTGCCGAGTGGCACTTCCCATTTCTACTCTTGTCCTCCGCTTATCCTCGGATTTATCTGGAAATCCAGCTGGCTCAGATTGGAGCGCAGTGTCCCGCTTTGCATAATGATGTAAAATTAGACAGAACTGACTGTCAATGTGTATCAGTTTCATTTTCTTTGTCATGTGTTTAATTTCAATTTTTTTATGGCATTATTTTGTACATTTTTTCACAATGTGAAATTCATGGCTAATAAACATAAGAGTTTTTTTCTCTTGACTGTAAAGCATTGTGTCTTTGTCTTCAGTATGGATATAATTTATGTTTAAAAGGAAAAAGCAGCGTGAACACAGCATAAGGTGCGCTCTCATTACTGCATGTTTCACATATTCAGGCAGCTTTGGAGTGAAAGCAGCAGCCAGGGTGTCCTGAGGTATTTAAGGCAGTATATCATGCGTACAGCTTTTGTTCTGTGGAGGAGGGACTGAAATCATCTTATCAGTGCCTCTGGCTTCTAAGCTTCCTGCACAAGAACAGGCGAAACACAGCCAGATACTTTTCCTTTCTCTGGCAAGTCACCTTGGCAACGGCAGCCTTTATCTGCAAACTGTGGGGGCTGGAGGAGAACACGACCTCTCAAAAAGCACCTCTCTCCTTTTCGCCCTCCCTGACCTGCCTCCCCTTTAACTGCCCTACACCCCCTCTCACACTTTCATCAGTGAAATACATCGCAGAGTGGTTCCCAATGGAGGAAAGTAACTAAGTACATTTACACAAGTATTGTACTTAAGTACCTCTTTGACATATTTGTACTTTACTTGAGTATTTCCATTTAATGCTACTTTATACTTTCACTTGGCTACACTTCAGAGGCAAATATTGTACTCCACAACATTTATTTGAACACTACTCTCTACATATAAAAACACATGATATGCTGATGTGGTATAATGCAGTACTATACACGGTGTTTCAGGTATCTACATTTGGTCCACATTGACAATACAAAAATACTCTATACTTTAAAAAAAAAACAGGATAATATAATAACCATAATAATATAAAACTGTGAAAGGAGCCATTCTGCATAACGAGTACTTTTACTTTTGATACTCCAGAATTGTATGAGGTGAAGTTCGATTTTCAGGAGGACTAAAGTTTTTTACAATGACTTCATTTTTCCATGTGTTTCAACAATAGTAGGTTTTATAAAGTAAAGACGGTGTCTACCGGGTAAAGTTCTTATTATATTTTATGCCCTACCGGCCGATTTTTA
>NW_011342740.1:82414-92621 GCF_000735185.1 Notothenia coriiceps | reverse complement strand
CCAACTCAGCCTGTTGTCGGCAGGCGACAGGCAAGCCGCCCAGACAGAAGCGCGAAGCCCAGACAAGACATCGACGTCCGTCCAAACGAAAAGTCAACAGGGTTGCCATAATGAAAAAAGAAGTCTGCGACTCACCATATGAAATGAACACATTTTCATACGATCGTTACGATGGCGCACAATAGGACTGACGAGGAGACGCCAAACAGATACACAAGTCCAGAGGACAGCACTAGAGACTCTCTTGCGTTAAGTAAGAGTCGAAGATATAACTGAAGCGGGTCGGGCCGAACCACGCCCCTTAGCTGTGATATAATGAGCATATACCACGGCCTGTCGTGAGCTATTGCTTAATTATACTCCACCTTGGTTTAACAGTGGTTTTACAACCGTCTTACGATTTTCATTTGCAGGAAAGCCTTTAAGAGGACACATTTTTAAGATCTTTAAGATGGAAAATGTTTTCTTATTGGACAAGTACTTCATTATTCAGAATACTAAATATGATTTTATTAGCACCTCAACTATGATTTGCTGTTCTTTGATATCAGATCTGACTGTCTTTAGTTTTTGAGATTGTTTTTCAGACAAATATGTAGTTTGAAGACATCAATTACTACGTTTTAACAATTTTTTGACCAAAAAATAAGGATTAATTGCTAAATAAAGATGAAAACAATGATTAAGTAAAGGATTTGACTACTTCCTCCAACACTGGTTCTTCAGTTAGCGTTCTGTTTCTGACGCTCCCTGGTTTGTAAGAAGTCTAAGATCCCATTAGAGTGCCTGCAGAGCACACTGCCACTTGCTGCATTCCTCCAGGAGTCTGCCCACAGTTTACATTCCTCTCCCTGACAAGGCTGCTGACCGGTGACATGAGCCTGAGAAACACCAGTTTTACTGGATCCAGACCCTCATGCACTCACAAACTAAACACACTAACTGGAGGGGGAGGGGGGATTAAACACACACTCTTCACTTTCACAATACGTGCTGACATGTTGTTAGAAATCTTATCTGTATTGTTTCAAGATAAGATTTTCTCAGGCGGATGAGAAAGAAAATGGTTGACATGCACAAGGTGAAATGTGGGATCTCTGTGTGTGGGAGGCCCCTCAGAGAAACCCCTCAGAGAAACCCCTGTGAGATCCAACAGTCCCCCCATTAATCAAGACAGGAAGTTGAATTTCCTGTCCGGCAGGAAGAACCCCCCCCCCAGAACATACCCCTGATAGCTCAACCCTTCAACGCTGTGAATCCTCCGGGTGCTGTTAGCTTATGCATAGCTTGGCTGAAACAGTCTAGTGTTTTGTGTGGGAAGTGTGTATGTGTGGTCGAGTGTGTTAAAAACAATGTACCTACAAGTCGCAGTCGCCTGGCAACACAGCATTAACCGTAACTCAGTCATGCAAGTGTGCACACACACAGAGGAGATGTTTTCCAGTGCATTTAAAATTAGCTGCAGATGTCCTTACAATGCACTGTTTGTGCCGACTATCAATATATGTCACGGTTATTAATCATGTCCAGATTTAGAAGCACGTAGAAAATATTAGTGAAAGCATCATTCGCTACAGTATACGTCAGAATAAGAAATTCTCTTTTGTCTCACAGTGAGGACAGTGTGGGAGAGTAAACTAGTTGGGATTTGAGCCTTTGCAGACCATTTACATGCACATAAACCTATAAAAAGCTATATCCCTGAACAAAGATACACATTCTCCCAAGTAAATCTTAGAGGAAACGTCTGGTGTTTCTCTTGTTTTCCTTTGTAAACAACTCCCAGGAACAGACTAAACCCAGCACTGTGTGTTAGTCTGTCCCTCAATACTTAATGACTTCCCCTCTGCCTGTGGCACTCGCTCAGCACAGAGAACATTGGTTACTACTGAGGAAGGAAATCATTAAAGGAAACATTATTTTTATGACTTTGTCTAAATATTTTGACTTTATTCTGAAAGCTGCAATCTTTGTGTGGCTTTAAACCTCTTGCGTGATACATAGGAAATACATTTAAGCGAGATACAATCATATTTGGTTTTGGTCTTTTGGTTTTCAAAGGATTTGTTGACAAAAGGAACAAGTTACAGATTGTTTCCAATAGCAAAATAATACTGCAAATCCACCAAAAAATACAAGATATCAGGATAGCGCAACTAAAGAAAATGCATTGCAACATAGTCAAGCAATATGTGCTCGAGCTGCTCTGCTCACTTCTGTTGATTATGGAGACTTGAGAAATTACACAAATCCATTTCTTCTCCCGGCGGATTTCACAGGATTTCATCAGCCGGCAGGAAGTGCAGGTAGGTTGATTAAAAAAAAAGTGTGGTGTGTGTCTGAGCTTTTACCCAGCTACAAAATAAAAATCAAACCATGCAGGGCGGAGCAGGTTTAAACCATTCCAGACACAGACACTGTGATCATGTCAGGGATGTTTTCTCAAAATGAGAGAGCGTCCGCTGGGCCGTGCTCTGACCTCTGAGTTACATCAGCATTCAGGCAGCAGACCCTCAGGCTGTGTCAGGGGCCAGTGTGTCGCTGTCAGATGTCCGGAAATCGAGTTTAAATCAAAGATCTTCTTATGGCAAAGTTTACTTTACATTTCATTTCATTTGAAGATGTTCTTACTGCCGACTCCATCTTCATCTGGTTTCTTCTCAGTGCTCATTTTCATTTTGTTTTCCTGCTTTGAAATGCAAACTTTAAAGAAAAAGTTTACTGTCCTTTCCAAAGCCCTGCAGCCGGCTTATCTGGACCGCAAGGCAGACTCTGGAGATAACAAACTGAGGAAAAAATCTGCAGGACTGCTAAAGAAAGAGCCATGCGAGGCTCAGATCACACAATCTGCCTTTATCAGAGCTTCCTGTAACCTGCAGTGCGGTAAAGATACATGTCTGGCAGCAGAGAGGTTTGCAAACTGGTATTATTACTTTTGTTTGTTTCTAGAACCTTATTTTCTGTTTTATCTCTTAAGTATTTAAACAATTTCACCATGACTTCAAGTCCTCTGTTTATCCTCCACTGCATGCGCCCTTCCCTTGGTTATCGTGAGGGGGCTGACTGAAAATGGATGAGAGGTAATTAAGTCTAAGGAGGTCTGCTTCAACGCACAATGGCTCCTCTGTTCTTCCTCTTTTCATTCTCTGCCTGAACCCTTTGTCTCTCACTTGTGTCATTACTTTGGCCTCCTCCCTTGATAATCCCACTGACCTCATCCTTGTAAATGTGTGTCGATCCCTGAGAAAGATACCCCGCTGATTGGGTTGGTTTGCAGCCACAAGCTAATTTACTGCTTGAAAATCACCTGAAGTGATTTTCCATCAGATGAGGACATTTAGAAAACGGCTGTAATCAAACACTTGGAAGCAATAAATACGTGACTGACCTTGACCATTTTTCTCTTGATTGCTTTGGGAAGAACTCCACGGACTTTGAAAGACAACAAACTTAACGTAAAGGCACAATAGGCTTTTTAGCGTTCTTCCAATGAGAAATATCGATACTTTTTAATGTGTGTTCTTTAAATATGATGCTACAACTAAATGTGCAAATAAGAGACATGCTGGTTGTTGTTATTTTTCTTTTTTTTTAGCTGGGATATCTTTCCCCCTTGTGTCCAGTCTTTATGCTAAGCTGAGAAAGGGCAACTAGATGACGTAAGGTTTTTCCCACACTGCAAAATAAGTCGATATATGATTTTTGCACAAGAGTGGGAATACATCATAACATTGCACCCTACTACAGTATTTCTACACTCTTGCTCATAAATCCACAGAACAAAGGATTGTGAGTCAGAATAACATGCACACTTGCATATACAAAATGCAAACGTGCATCCTTGTATTCCTGGTATTTGTTGGCATACTGCATTTGGCATGAATTATTATGTTTTGGAATTTTCCGGACAATTTATCAGTTATTTTAACTTAATCCTTACCAAGTATTTATATTGCCTTAACTACGGTGGGCCTGAAGTGCAAGTCAAAACAGCATTTCAGGAAACGCTACACAGCATTGTTTTGACATTGTTTCAGGGCCACCGTACTTAACCTAGCCAAGTTGTTTCTTGTCAAGATCGAGTTCATTTAAGAGAGTCTGTATGCATGTAACAAGCTGAAATTGGAATGTGTTGCTAGACATTCATAGAAGAATGGATTGAAAATGTAGGAATAACTTTTGCTAAGATATCATGGAAACGTTGAATGAGGATTCATTGACGATTCATTAGCATTAGTATATTGTTCAACATGTCTACCATCTCAGTTTTACTGTGTTAGTCTTTGCTAATCAGCCCTAGAAACAAAGGGCTGAGGATAAGGAGACTGATTTTTTTTTGATAAACAGCTGGTTCACTCCTGCATGTTGGGACCTTTCTGAAAAACCTACACATTTTTTTCTGACAGCAGCAGATTTATGAGACCGTGAATCAAAACACCACCTCTCCCTTTTGGATATCCTGCAGCGTTATCAGGCTTTCATGTTGATAAGATGTGTTTGGGGGTCATTAGTACATACTTATTAACCGCTTAGGGATGCTTTTAAGGCAACTTAGCTTACCTCAGCGATCTCAGGCTTATCTCGTTGCTGAAAACCGCAGCAAGATGAAACGCTGCGCAGCTTCATAAGGTAGATGTAATAACAGTTTGGGGTGAGTCACTGCAGGCGGTGATCTCATAACATTGTTTACGTTCTCTTTGAAATGAGGCTGTTGGGTCTTTTAATCAGTGTGGCTCAAAGGCATTTGCCCTGCAATTTCTGCTGTTACTGTATATGGATTTTCACTCGGGTGTGGTTTGAGGTTGGGTAAGGGAAGAGGGAGGTGGGGGAGGGCTCAGCGGGTAAACTCTCTTTAAAGTAGCATCGCTCGAGTGAAGTCTGTTAAACACTAAACATGATTGTCTCCTGACGTGGATGGCAAGCCAAAACAATCAATTAAGTTTAACCTTCTAATTAAGGAAGGGGATTCACAGGAGGGGGGGCGGATGTGAGCCTGCGCTGCCGTCTTCTCCCTTTCCTCGTCAGCTGCCCTTTTCAAACAGACAACAAAGGGAACTGCTATGATAGCATGTCAGCATTGACCTATATCACTCGGACATGATGCGGTTAGAAAATCATTCAAAAATAATCGGGTATGAGGAAGAATTCAGAGCATTTCTTCAAGTAACAATACAACAATCAAATGCAGAGAAGTATTATCTGACACATGTGTATTTAATATCAAATATGAAAGAAAAACAGACTTTTTGAGTAATATTATGTTATCAATTATCATAATTAGGTAATACTGATGGATCAATGAGTAAGTAGGGTTTTACTTTTTCAGTTGGTCGAGTTGCAAACATTTTAAAATAATTTAACCCGATGGTTCTCAACCTAGGGGTCAAGCCCCTACTATGGGTCACAAGATACATGTGTGTGTGTGGGGCGGGGTTAGGGGGGTTGAGGGTTGAGGGTCGTGAGATAATTACCAGCTGAAACATTAGACACTGAGAACAATAACACCACTACCATGTGCAATATTACTTTTCAGCCTCAGGTGCCATAATACTACTTTCCATATCATGCACAATATTACTTTGATGAGTTATTTAAGATAACTCATCTAGTTTACAACATTTATCTTGCTCTCATTTTTATTCTATAATAAGGCTCATGTCAGCCTTCTTCTGTCTTGTAAGATAATGCAGTATGCACCAAGGATCAGTGTGTAAGTAAGTATTAGCATAAGTATGAATTGTTATACGCTTTATATGTTTTACTGTTGTTTTTATTGCAATCTCTTGCCCAATAATGTCCTGTAGGATTAATAAAGTTTAATGTTATCTTATTTTAATAGGAGAGGAAAGGAGAAAAAAATTGACTTTTTTTAAAATTTATTTTTACTTTTCACTATTCTTTATGCTTTACATTGGCTTTTACCAAGTATCTCTTTGGACCAATACAGCGCCATATAGATAGAAGAGTTACGACAGCGGAAGTCCAAAAACGGTTATCGTCACGTGGTTCATGCAGACGAGGATTGTTCCCCGGAAGTTCATGGCGGGCAATGTGAATGCATTGATAACAGGAGATAGAACTACGATTTTTGGTAATTATTAGTGAATAAAGGTTTTGATTTGCAATATTTATACAACAAATCGATATGTGTATGTATTTACATCAATATGTTTTTAAAAATAAAATAGAATTTGCTAATATTAAGTGATAATATTAGGATTAGTGTGAACAACTAGTTTACATGTTAGGCTAACAGTGCCTTGGTTAAAGAGCCTGTTGCTGTTTATTTATAGCTTTGAATTCTTTAAAACCAATATTATCTTCTTAAACTTGTATGGTAGTCAGGAGCATCACTTTCTAATGTTTATTGATATATTTAGAGGGAGGGGATCTAAAGGAATGCTTCAAAATTCAGATTAGATTAATTTCTACCATTTTCTTAAATTCATGGTAGTTTCAGTAATCCCATGGTAATTGAGGACACAAGTTATCTAAATGACTAATGTCATCTTTATGGCTTTCAGAAAAGACAGGAGACCGACAGGTGACTATCAAAGGACTAGCAGCAGCAGCAGCAGCATGATGATGATGTTAAATGTGTTGTTTTAGGAACATCCATTGCAAATACATGGAATTCAATAAACATTGAATAGCATATCATGCAGTTTGTCTGTGCCTTTTCCTCCGTGTTGTCCTGGTTTGCTGTGCTGCCTCCTAGTCGCCACCANGATCAGAAGGCCCACTAAGTTTGTAATTAGCAGAGTAATGCAGGACGTCTGACAGCTGGTTAGGATTTTGACTGTTTTTATCCTTTGCATGCCTTCCCCCGTGGCAAGTTGTTCTCTGTGTCTAACCAATGTTTCATTGGCTCCCACTGCCCCCCTGATGGGAGCTGGGAAGCCACATCTCATGCCCCGACAGCAGGGGACCCCCTAACTTTTAGTATTAATCACACAAAAGGATTCCTTGCCCAACTCAGGCATGTGTTCCCCATTGGGGTCTCAGCAAGCCTGAGCGGAGATGAAAGGCCGCAACCCCCCCTCTCCGGCACCCGACGTGTTGTGCACACGCCAACTCTGCTGTTGAGTGTCCGCTTTTGTTCTGCACCGGACCACACACGTACATAAACACGGCTAAACCTCACATGCGCTTGAAACACACTTCCAAACGCCCACAGACACACTCAGCTAGCCGCAGTCACTCAGACACCGAGGCCTCAATGTACTGTGAAAACGTTTCAAAAGTGATGCTGACATTTCAGAAGAGCTGTGTCACGCGGATTTGTTGATAGCGTTGGTGACCACAACAAACTCTGGTTCTGCTTACAGAGGCTTTCCTCTATATTTTGCTTCATATGGACTGAATAAGGAGATAAAAAGAGGATTTACATTAAAAAGTCATCTTTTCAAGTGTCTCTCAGATGTACGACACAATGTTGAAATGTACACCCGTTAAAATCGCCCTGAGATTAATTCATTTTCCATTTTTTGTTCCTAATTTAGTTGCAATGCTGTTACAGTAACAGCATTCCAACTATCTGTTCTTCTACGCACTAAATTCTGTATTCTTATTATTCCGCCCGTTATTTTGCCGGTCTTCTCCTCCCGTATTGAACATCGCAGAAATTCCGTTTAAACATCAAAACGTTCAGCTCGGTCGGGAATCGATTGCTCTTACTTTTATCATTCATAACTTTCATAATTCCAGAGATATATCCTATAATTCATCCCATTTTTAACCATTGAAGTCAATGGAGAAATTCTTCCGACTTCAACAAATCTTCATGCGACTTCAACTGCTAACTGTTCATTCATACTTTCACTCAGAAACCTCATTTCAACTTTAAAATGTTGCACATCTTTCTGACATTTTTCGTGTAAATCTGATTCTTACTTTTAGAGATATTAAACATTGTTCAGACCTTGGTACAGAGGCCTTCTTCAGATTTTAACATTAACTAGAGTGCGTGATGTCACAGCTAGAGTGTAGGAAATCTTGAAATTTGCCTTCATATTTTTTTTTAAAACTGCCATAATTCCCAAACCCTACATTCCTGAGGCATAATTTTTCATGACAAACGTAGGAAAACATCTCATAGATTGAAAAATTACAAATAATTAAGCAAAAATAATTAAATGAAATGCCTCTTGAGGGCATGGCGTGACAAAAACCTTCAACATGCCTCCATTAAAGCCCATTGTAATTTCAGGCTGATATTTCCTCACAGCAGCAGCCGCACACCTTTAGTTAATCCAAAAAGGCCACATTATTAACCCGAAAGTACACAAAAAGCACATTTCAGATACTCAAGGTTCTTGAGATGCTACACGCTTTGAAATTTCACCGATATCTGTTACGGTTCTTCAACAAAACGTTCACATGTAAGAGGTTTATCTCTCATTCGGAACAATGGAAACCTTTGATCTCTGGACACCTCGTTAGCTCTAATATAAACACCTGTGTAATGGAACACAATGATGTCATCGCTCCAACTGACATGCTCAGAGCAGCAGACTTCAGATAATGGTTAATGGTCCATGCCTCAACAGCTCTACGCCAAATCTGAGATCTCACCATATGCCGTTTCCATGGAAACGCATCCCTCGCCATAAAAGACGATGTCGCTATGACTCCTATGAACATTTTCAAAAAGTGCTCAAACTTCACATGTGTGCTAACAGTCCAGCTGTGACGACATCTACGTGAAAGTTTTGAGATAGCAGTTTCTTCAGGAATTGCATTCTCTAGACTTGATTTGTTTTTCAACACGATTGCTGGGAAAATCCCAAATGAATTATTGCATTGAATCACACTGGTAGAGCAGATGTGATCCACATATGGAAGATGTTTGGGGAAATGACTGGTTGAGCACTATAAGCTACTCTTTTCAAGCAACCTGCATCTGGACGGACTACAACAACAATGCAGTAATTGACATAACAGACGAACACTAAGGGAAACAATGTGAAAGGTCTGCTTAACTTCATCAGTCAACAAGGTTTTTGAACACTTCAATTACGAATTATGACCCACCTTTCTAGTCCTTTAAACGAAAGTTCCTTAAAGAGGCCCTATTGTTCTTTTTGGGGGGTTTCCTTTTCCTGTAGTTATATAGGTTGTTGTGCATGTAAAATGTTCTGAAAAGGCTAAAGTCCCTGGCCCTTTCTTATTTCACTAATTTTCCCTCCTCGACTCCTCGGTCCTCCGGTAGTGACCCGGAAATGGATTTCAGCGCGCCATGTTGAAGGACATCTAATTTCTCTAAATGCACATCGAGGACCGAGGAGGCTCTCTGGGGGAGCAATAATCGAGCATACACTGATGGGTCTTCCGCGCCAGTCCGCCGGCAACAGAGATGTTTAAAAGAGTTGTGACGCACGGCCAGACTTATCTCAGCCTCTGGATATTATTTTATTAATTGCTTTCATCGCGACGCGATGTTTCCAGAGGGAACAGCTGTGAGGTCCGTGCAGAAAGCAGAGCAGTGTGTAAAATATATACCACTCAGTATAACAGGCCTACATTACTCTCTTTATTTGTATGCTTTAGTTTAGT
Organism: Notothenia coriiceps; assembly: GCF_000735185.1. NCBI lineage: Eukaryota > Metazoa > Chordata > Actinopteri > Perciformes > Nototheniidae > Notothenia > Notothenia coriiceps. The sequence continues at coordinate 83,066 of NW_011342740.1, read as the reverse complement.
AGATATCTACAAACAAGAGTCGATATTTTTCTAAAACCATTTAGTGCTTCACGTAATAAAATACGTAATGGCTGTATCCTGATATATATTATGCTTTAGGAGCTGTAGGTGCGTATTGTAGCCTACAGTGTAGGCAGGGCCATCCCTGGCCAACTTGAGGCCCCACACAAAGTTATATGATGAGGCCCTCTGTTTTGCGAGCGTCGTCGACGGGGGGATGCTGCTATTGGAGCCTCGCAGCGGCGAAACCGTACCGTGCCGCGCCACACTAATTGCGCCGCATAAGCGGATCAGTTGAGGCCCCTTCCGCGAGGTGAGGCCCCTTGCGCAAGGTGAGGCCCTGGTGAGGCCCCACGCAGTCTGCGTGATCTGCCTGTTGGGAGGGACGGCCATGTGTGTAGGTGCGTGTGGTACAGTGTGTGTGTGTGTGTGTGTGTGTGTGTGTGTGTGTGTGTGTGTGTGTGTGTGTGTATTGTGTGTGTTGTGTGGTGTGTGTGCGTATATAAGGCGGACAGACAGTCTCAGTTGGTTTGTTGTGTCCATATGCTTACTTTGAGTTTTTAATAAACTCTCCTTAAACGTGTAAACTTCTCTTTGGTACGGCTCCCGTAATTTTTTGTGAGTTATATAATCGCTCATTGTAGGCGGACTT
>NW_011342740.1:72626-82369 GCF_000735185.1 Notothenia coriiceps | reverse complement strand
AACTTATAAATTAATGTTTGCAACTTAAAATGTTTATCTAAATCAATTAACTCACATTTTTATCTTGCAACCATGCATTTAATTAAGTGGAGTTGAAAGGTTGCCTGAATTCATTTTTAGAGTGTAGATTTCTGGCTTTATCTGTTGTTTTGAACATTGCAGACTGAAGTTCAGCGCTAACTTTTATACATTCTGCCTTGGCTCCAAAAACCATTACCTCAGTTTTATCTTTGTTTAATTGGAGAAAGGTCTGACACATCCATTCATTGATTTTCTTCAATGCACTTACTTAGTGTTTGAATTGGAGCATAGTCTCCTGGTGAAATTGTTACGTCAATTTGTGTGTCATCTGCATAGCTATGGTAACTTATTTTGTTGTTCTTCATTATCTGAGCCAGTGGTAGCATGTAGATTTAAAGAGTAGAGGCCCCAAGATGGAGCCTTGAGGTACCCCACATGTCATATTTGTCAACTCAGATTTGTATTTACTAGGGCCGGGACTTTAACGCGTTAATTAAGATAAAAAAATTAACGCGTTAAAAAAATTAACGCATTTTAATCGCACATATTTTTGCACCGCGAAACGTTTCTCACTGGATGAGTTTCAAGGGTACCGATTATACTGGAGCACCAACTAACGTTCATTACTTCAGACAACAACAAACCACAGTGAACAATAGTCAAACGTGAACGAAGAAGCTGATGAGACCGCTTTGGTTGGCCCCGTGAATGGGACATTTTGTTTTAAAAAACGGACGGATGGAAGCGTCAATAAGAGCACGGTTGTTTGCAAATTATGCAAAAAGGAATTCGCATATCACCGCAGCACATCAAGCCTCAAGTATAGCAGCTAGCGTGGAAGCTAGCGTGGATGTTAGCCCGACTCGGAGTACAAGGACCCACACCCAATTCGCGTTGATCAAACAGTGGCCTATGCAACAGAGAGATTTTATTTTTCATCAGGATATTGGAAGACCCCTTTGGTGGAGGAGGTTTGCCCCCTCAACGGTCGAATAGAACCGATCTTAGAACATCAGTGTCAAATTTACTCCGTAATTATCCGGCCACCCCCAAATGGGTAGTCTCTCTCCCCAGAAACGGAACCAAATCCGTTGTTACTTTATGTACCGGGGACGAAGTACCTCCCTCCGTACCGAAGTCTAAAGATTAGCAAAGGTCACTTATTTTTGTCATTTATACCAAACTTTCGACAAAGAAATTTATTTGTAAGCGAATACAATCTTGAGACTAAGGTTTTTGGCAAGCAGGGGGACCTCACAACAAGGACTACGTTAGAAGTTACTAGCAAAAGCCCATAAAGTAAAACCCTTTTTGTTCGCAAGGAGGTACTTCTAGACAGTCGGTGTCGACTGCGATCCTCCAATGTTGGAGTGCTTTTCGATAGATTCGCGAAGAAGCAAGTTCATTACACAAACGCGCGATAAAATATTAAGATCTTATTATTAAGAACTTTCTAAAGTAACCTAAAACCGACGGACGTAGTCGTGACATCGGCATTACGAATATAGGACTATGCGACTTACAGACACAAAAGAAAACAAAAGTTAGATACCTCGATTGTAAAAGGCGACGAAACAGACGGCCTCGCTTTCATACAAGAAGCTTTTGCTTGTTTTCTCGTTTTCGACAGAGGAGTAGCATGTTCCACACCAAGACGTTTACTAAGGATCGAGACCCCCACATCTCGGCCTCCAAGGAATCTAGATATTCTCAACCTACCCAGATCGTATACGCGACCCGAGAAGATCGGGTCAGCTCAACTTTCAATTAACCTAAAGTAGAGACCGCTATAAAAAAAGAGACGGCGCCTCCTCTTTGATTAGACATATGGTTGGAAGCGACGTCCAACCGAAACTTTCGGAGGCGTCCTGAGCTCACCAGCTGCGGAACACCCATGTCTTCATCTACTGACGTTTCTTTAGATTTACGACTAAGAAATCTTACTCGTCACCATGTTAAAAAGTAAAAACTCCATCTATCTCTCATAATTCAGCGTCTGACAAAACCTAAACGTTCCTAAGCCAACCTCCTTTTTTACACTGTTCTATGGTGTCGACTGGTGAAATGTAACCTTATATTAATACTAAAACTAGAGTCATGTGCTAAGACCTAGTTTGAAAACCTTCTGTCAAGTAATCACATTGAGATAGGAAGCTCAACCTCAATTACGCGTGGCCTTAATCTTTCTCATGAGAGAACCGTAGACCCGAACGTGATTCCACGCTGTGTAGACATTATGGCTACGAGCCTAACCTTCAGGGAGTTCCGTCCGCCTTTACAAAAATAGAAACCTTCCCTCTCCACCGGACCTAGCTAGGCTGAACTATCTCAGTGTAATGTCTCACTTGGGTGGTGGTATTTATTCTCGGGAGATGACCTGAGCGTGTATGGAAAACCCCGTGTCGCTCCATTTCTTAAATCTCTAACATTTGTGATAAAACCTCGATATGTGTAAGTGATACAGGTGGTAAAGTAGACCATCGTTTAGACTCTGTGTAACATGTAATAGAAGGGAGTAACTAGTTCGTACACTGTAACACTACTAACAACTTTACGTATAAGAAATCTTAATTTTATGCTTGAGTACGATGATCGAAAAGGCAGAGTCCCCTTCTCCTCTATAGAGGGAATGGTTGTAAGACAGAATCAAAACAATCTACAGGTAGCGTAAGTTTACTCAGAGGACATCGTATCCAATTATAGTGCCTTAAAAATCTCTGATGTTGTTTTTAGAATACAGACAAAAAACTAACCTAATACTTAAGGTCACTGCTAAGTCTGATTCGTTTTTCCAACACAAGTTAAAACATAGTAACATTCATTCCGATTGTTTACGTATAGCCCTCACTGGGGCGTCGTAAAACCAGTTTAACCATTCCCACAGTAGCTGAGTAGTTTACCGTCACCTCCCCTTTATACACTTGTTGGTGGTTCGGCATCTTTTATGTTGTGTTCTAATTTTATTTTTTGTCTCTAGGATGGTGGGAAGGGGGATTGTTAATGTGTGTATGTGGTTTTTTGAACTTTTTTATAACGTTTTCCGTTCATGCTGCCTTTTATGTAAACTCTACCTCCTTTCAGGTAGAGATAGGCACTTTCTTTTCTTCTCGGCGCCCTCGAGTCCACGCCTCTCCCAATTGAGGCAAGGAAAGGTTCATCGGTTATCCCGGATACGTAAACAGACGGTACTTTGGTGTTGAAACGGGTAATTTGATCCAACCCGCGCAATGCTAAATGTCATGATCTGAACGGTAGTGTTTTAGGATTACTCCCACACACGCTGATCACTTCAAGTCACATACAACGCCCCGTACCACACGCGGCTACTGTTAATAATGCACACACACACACACGCACCCACACCTCCACACACACGCGCCACCGTCGCTCGGCTTCGGCCTCCCAATTACAATGTCGGGCCCGTCTCCTTCACGCGCGGCTCGCCCGAAAATCTTCTGAAAGAGTGACAGGAACCCCAAGAAACTTATACTTTCAGAGGGAGTCCAACTACCGAATGCTACTCAGACCGTCAGCCGCATGTCCTACGGCACGGGCATTTTCAAGAAACGGCTCATACGATGCCTCGGAGACATACTTAGGCCGACGCGGCACCATAGGAGGTAACCCTTTAGTACTTTGTACGCTCTCGTAGTACAGCGGGTACAGTCGGCAAAGGAACTCGTCTGCGGTCGCCGGAATTTGTGCGAGCCCAAGAATATGAGCGGGGTAGACTTCTTTTGCATACTACTATACGGCGTCTTCTCCCACGGGTCCCTACCCTGCGTCTCGCGTCCGACGCGGTGCGGAGTATAGGAGTCCAACGACCCTACACAGTGAGTGCGAAGTCCTGGGGCAAGCCTTTTAACGTATAAATAGTCATCGACCCCTCTAGCGGTGCGCGAAGAGTGGGAGCCGCTTGCCTCCGGCCGATCGCTACTCTAAAATAACGAGGCTGAAGGATCGGAAGGTCTAAGTCGTAAAATGGGACGCTCCCGAACTGTAGAACCTGTCTAGTAGGGTAACGAGACAAGGGAACCCTTACCGAACTAGGAGCCATCAGAGCGATGTGATGGGCAAGAGACGCAACAAATAAGGAACGTCTTCACGCGGGGAATCATCTCCGAGAAAGAAGTCTGACTTGCTTATCGGACAGGGTCTACGTTTGGAATAACAATGTCCAACGAAATTGCGAAACGGATAAAGTCTTTCGGTCTAACGCGATCCCGGGTGCAAGCGCCTGCACGGAAGAGAGAAGCGGTGCTTTGTAAAGGCGGTACCTCCGGCGGCAGAAAGACAACGGGCAGCATCGGAGAACCAGTTTTGGATGCACCCGGCCGGTAAAATCTGCGTCCTACAAAAAGGTGTCTGATTATCTTGACTGACGCGTACATGTGAAAACTCTGAAAGTCAAAAACCAATTTAGTACAATTCCAGCACTAATCGGCGGACGTTGCGGCTGATGGGCGAGTCGAGGGGCCACAGTAGTGCACTCAACTCGACGTGACGAGTGCACTCAATCTGTAAAGAACGGTAAAATCAACTGGAAGAAATGGGAAGTGTTAGTCTAATTTATGAAGACTAGTAAATTCCAAGCTGTTACGTACACACTTTACATACGTAACTCGTTTGTCACGAGAAAGCAACATCGTGACTGGCTGTGCATCTTAAGAGGCTCTTGTGTGTGTGTCGTGTGGTGTCGTCGTGGTGTGTGTGTGTTTGTGCTCGTGTGTGTGTGTGTGTGTGTGTGTGTGTGTGTGTGTGTGTGTGTGTGGTTGTGTGTGTGTGTGTTGTGTTGTGTGTTGTGTGTGTGTGTGTTGTGTGATGTGTGTGTTGGTCGGTGTGTGTGTGGTCGTGTGTGTGTCGTGAGCACATGTCTGCCCTCGTAACTTTTCTCCTTTGCGGGTCGGTACCTGTGGGAGACATGTAAATCGTCGTCTGAGTGACCGTTGTTCCCAGAACGTGGTGATGGTATGAAGGGACAAAAGACACGACTCGTTGAGTACAATGGTTTGTTCCTCCTCAGCGACTGTCTAACTTAAAATTTCACAACATAGAGTGGTAAAAACACCTCAAAAGGATTTCGCGCATTAGTTGGAATATTAAACATGAAGTCTCTGATATTATCCCTCCTTTTTACGAATTTATACTTACATAAAACATATCTAATTTGGTACGTTCGCAATATGATTCCTTTGGCTACTCACCCAATTGTCTTGTAATTAACCGTCGTTTACAACTTTATAATCCATCATAATCATGAAAATAAGTATGAATTTCATTTACAAGAATAGTGATGAATTATTGAACAATGAACTTCAATGCTACGAGCTACGCCTCATCTCTTTGGTCGTGGAGGTTTAGACGGTAACACGAACGGAACTACCGTAAAAGTCTCGTACGACATCTCCGACTAGACTACCAGAATTGTATTGTAGACCGCTAGGTACTCTCACGCAAAATCCTCAGATCAGACAGAGTAGGACTTGACGAATGGGTGGGTTGACATGGGGGTGTCTAGCTACGTATCCGTGGTAGAGGTGGTACGACATAGTCAAGTCGTAAATGTGGGGCGCAATAGACGGAGACCACTGCCCCGCTAGTTGTGAAGACGAACAGATGAGGTATGTGCTCCGAAGGCAATGTCAATCTTTACATTCAATTTCTTGATGTAGAGGATTTGGGATTGGGATTTCGTACACTCCAGGGGGGTGTTTCGACTTACTGACTCTGAGAGGAGGCTTGATAGCTAGACAATGGATGGACGACGGAACTATAATAAGGTTGTCCTAAAAAGGTTTCTACAAAAAAGGAACGTACCGGAGTCTAGATGAAAGTATATCATTTGTTAGAGAAGTGCAGTCAAATCAAGAAAGGTGTCCGTGGACTTTTGACCGCCTCAGTAATTTGGCGAGAATTTCGTTTCTTATTAGATTTGTTACGAAGTCATCGCCTACTTGTTTAATGTCCCGGGTATACGTTGGACGGTAAAGATCCATTTTAAGTAAGCTTTTTCAACAAAAAGGTTGTCAACTTTGAAGAAAGTAACAATTTACTTGTAAAACTACACAAGGATCAGTCCGACAAGCAGGTTTGGGTGTCGTGACTCCTGACGAGAACATGTTACCACGAAGTTACCTCGTACGGTGAATTGTGTCCTGTCACGTCCTTGCAAAGTCACAATCTCAATAATCTAGACGCACGACGCAAGACTGTCGACAACTGGTCGTGTATGAATGCATCTGGCTGATGTTTTGACCACCCTGAAAGCCCCTTTGTCCAAGAATTTACCCAAACCTTAGGACTGACATTTCCTGCGTCTTTGTTGCAAAAAAAGATACCCATTTATGAATCCCGCCTGAGCTAATTTATTGTTTAATTAGATTAATACTAATGTCCGAACACATTAATATAATTAGCGCCTCAAGTAGCGGTCGAACAAACTTAGCGCTGATATTTCCATAACACTCGGATCTTTGTCACTTCCGTTACAAAACAGTGCTACCTAAAATCTACTCGTATCACCTTATTCACTCGGCCACAGCTTATCGTATTCGAATTCGTTGTTCTTCTTAACAAAATAAAAAACCGCTTCTCAACAAGCTTCTGGCTTCTGGTTGTCTTTTCCACGGTAAAAACGGTATTTCTCACACTCTTATGTGTCAAATCCTTCATATCTGTAAATGTCTCTAAGTCCATCGGATATCCCATCCATCTCGCGGACAGACATTTATAATTGTGAAACAAAAAAATTCATTTTGGTGTTCATCGAAAGCTTGTACAGTTCTTCGCTCCCTTTACGGGGCTGATCACCCTCCGGCGGCGCGCCCCGCGCCGCCCGGTCTGGCGAGCGTAGACGACAAACGAAGTCTCCGCGCGTATTGTCTGAAACAACTAAATGGTTGTCAACTAAATTTTTTAGATTATGTAAGTCAGGTTGAGAGACAGTTATTCGGAACTCGGTTTTTGTTATTTGCGCTCAAGTTGCCTCCTCCTTCCAGCGGTCAACGTGTTGTTGCATGATTTTATCAAGTCTTGTATTTCACATGGTAAATTTTATTTTAATTTTTCACGGCACTACTGGAGCGTTANGACAACAGAGAAAAACCTGAAGAGGCATGAGGAACCTCCTGCACTGTAAATTAATCAGAAAGACAGCTGTAATTGGGAATAAATGGTTGAACCCTCTGTATTTACAGTGCAGGAGGTTCCTCATGCCTCTTCAGGTTTTTCTCTGTTGTCCATCAGAAAGCCAGGTAGTTTCTTGGACCTTACGTTAAGGAAAACTGGGAGTAAGTTACAAGCAACAGCGAACATGAAATTCAACATGTTCTGAAACCTCCAAGCAAAACTCCATTCACTTGGGAGTTATCACAGGAGATTAGCTTAAGGCCCAGGAACATCAGCAGCGCCTGTATTACAGAGAGAATGTACTGGGAGATAAGGTATTTGTATGACTTCCATTCTCTAGCTCAAAGTGACTGTCTCCTCCACAATGAAACGGCCCCAGGAGTGATGATGCCGGCTGCCTGAACACAAGAGACAAATTGTTCAGGCGGAACTTCCCAATATGTTAAATGTGAGAAATCAAAGGGTCCAACAGTGCACTCTAAAAACGAATTCAGGCGACCTTTCACCTCCACTTAATTAAATGCATGGTTGCAAGATAAAAATGTGAGTTAATTGATTTATATAAACATTTTAAGTTGCAAACATTAATTTATAAGTTGTGTTGACGTAATAATGTTGGTAATTACATCAACTTAATATTGTGTGTAATTTGAACTCTGATTTGGCCCACTTAACATGCCTGGACAAGTTCCGACAGTTAAGACAAATAGAAATATACAAAGGACATTTTAAGGTGAGTGTCATCTTTTGTCATTCAAATACAGTAGATAGCCTTGTAGTTGCACTGTATAGGCAAATTGCTGTTTGACCAAAATTAGCAGCCTTTGAACTGTGAATAGTTCTGTGAGAGGATACAAAGTAGAGGCTACTGTGAGAGTAAAAATACTTTGGTTACTATTGTGATATCGCTTTTTATTAAAAATGAATCTCGGTGAAGCAGATCAAGGACATGCTTCTTGAGGTAGGATCGTTATTTAGAGTTGTCATGGAAATGCAAGTTGTTGGCAGTCACCCATTCAGAATATATTAATTTAGGTAGTTTCTCTTTTTTTCCTTTTTCAAAAATAGCACAATACAATTGAAGTACGCAGAGAACTATAGCCATCTGCTGCTTTGTCGTGTACCTTGGAGAAAAGGAAGAAGACCTTTTCAAGGAGTTTAGCGACGTAATTCAAAATCTTGAAAAAAAGTAAAATCCATGGGCACATTGACAAAGGACAAAAGCACTGCTCTCTGTCAGTTGCATTTTGAAGCATATTGCACTTTTGGCCACACCCCAATCAATAATATCTTAGCAACGTTCAGCATGGATAGGTGTTGACAGCAATAGCATGGGAAAAGGATTGTGTACAATTTGAAAAGTGGCTTCTGCTCTTCACTTAACGAGTTCACATATTGTATGGAACCTGCAAAAAAAGATGAGAAGGTACACTAAAACTTGCACGGTTGTGATTGACAAAATCTGTCCACATGCATTTAAACACTAGGCAAAGTACTTGAAACCACCTCTGTGTGTCTTCAGGACCACATTGCCATGGTGACACACACATGCAGACTCAATAGGTGAAAACAATACCAGCGTTGCTTTAGCAGCTGGTATTAATGGCTCTGAATTCGCTAAGAGCGACAGTTTAAAAAGTATGCAATTACCTAATTCATTATGTCTTATGTGCTAACCTATTATTTAATGTGCTTCAAAAGGACATGAATATCGCCTTCATCAGTGACCGGTCCACCCCAGGATCTGACCATACGATGGCAACCATCGTGGTCGAGGGAAACAAATGAATGAGCAAGCGTTCTGCGTTAAATGTGTTCATACTGTTTGAAATAATGACTGTCGGCACGGCAGTGTAAACATCTTTGTTACATCCTTTGTCAAATTGATGTGTGTGATCTGCAGATTGGTGGCCATTGAGAGTTTGTTACTGTAGCTTTCCAAAAACTTTACAGATTTTACATATTTGGCACTGGTTTTAAATATTCAAAGGCCTCGAACTTCGTTGTGATGGCAGCATTTATTTGCTGTGTTCCCATTTCCCATGGTATTCCCATGGTAATATGGCTAATGTGTTTATTTAATATTTGTGGGGCAATTTAAATTTGTGTTATTTATCTTTTTTTTCAAGATTTAAATGAAGCTCAGCGCAAGTTCTTTCAGGAAGACTGGGTATATATACATTCACTCTGCAGCTGCATATAATCAGCTCATCACAGGCATTCTCTTTAACCTATTACATTTCATCTCAATCTCCAGCATTCAATCAACGTGCTGCAGCCAAACTGTAAAATGGTTCTCCTCTCTCCTGCAGTCAGCTGTGATTTCAGGTGTTCATGCACCTTATCATATGGCATGTGTCAATAAATGTTCAAACTAAATGAATTCTCTCCTGATTGAAACATCATGTGTTGAAATAAACAACTGCAGTTCAAAATAAAAAGTGACTTGCCTAATATTTTTGTTGTGGAATTAATTTCTTTCTTTAAAGGCAAAAACATGAAAAAGCTAAGAAAAAAAACTATTGAATACAATATATCTGGAGCAACTTAATTTATAAATGGTTGTCAACTTAAAAAAACGTGTGTTCACAATG
>NW_011342740.1:68953-70138 GCF_000735185.1 Notothenia coriiceps | reverse complement strand
CCGGGGACTTCCGGCCGGGGATTTTGGGCGGCAGTATACGCCGTGAAGTTGTTTGCGGCCTGCCATTAAACCCAAAGCAGAAGAAGAAGAAGTGACGTCAGCGGCTTCATTTGCCTAATCCTCCCTCAGGGACTTATTCCGGTGTGAACGCGATCTGTACTTAGTTCATCAGAACTAAAGAGTTCTGATGAACTAAGTTCTCATGAACCTTTGTGGAAAAAGTACTGCGGTGTGAATGCGCCTAATGTGGAGCTCGTTCCACCATGTTTGACCCTGCATAGCAAACGGGTGTGTTTTTGTTGAGGGTACAATCTCAATCTTTATTTATTTATATAGCACATGTAAAACAACCTCAGTTAACCAAAGTGCTGTACAGGCAATAAAGTCCTGGTTGTAGGAAGGACTGGATCCATTCTTATCTCTGTAGACCGTCAGTTTAGGACCATTATGCTGCTTTTGTGGCAAAATGGTGACAAATCCTTGCAGCCAGTTTTAGAAAGAATGGATTTTGAATAACAAAGCTTCAGCGTTTCACGTACTTTTGTCCATGCAGTGTAGTTTAACATGTGTTTGTAATCCCGGTGTTGTTGAAGTTGAGCGGAAGTCAACAATATTGACATGTTTTAAATCCGCTGATATGTCAAATATGTGAACGTTAGCAGCAGGTTAGCATGGTTTTTAAAGCTTTTTATTGTAAACGATGTGTTTGTTGAGTTTAATCCTCTTAGCAGCAGCAGCAGCTCTCTGTTTGAGGAGATGACCTACATGATGACATTAATGATATATACTGATCTCCAACTGTCAGCACTATAGAGAGGCGAAGTCCCTCCCTTTCCGGGGGAGCTCCATGGGACCTTATTTCGGAAAAAAGTATGTATTGAAGTCAATGGGGAGAGAAAGATTATCTCTCGATCCCGTTTGAATTGTGCCACGAATTACACATATGATGTTTGTCAATTTAAAAGATAATTTTGCAAGTCAAAAAAAAAAAAAAGTGTATTTTTTGTGTGAAACGCTTAAAGGCCCTGACACACCAAACTGACACCAAAGAACACCTCCCGACGGAACACGACTGTTGTGTCGCCTCACGTCTCCTGCTTCTTGGCCAATAGTCGCACTGGAACACACCGCAAAGACTTTAGCCGACGGCCAAGTAGCACGTACGAACTGCGCATGCGTGAGTGG
>NW_011342740.1:55504-68893 GCF_000735185.1 Notothenia coriiceps | reverse complement strand
CCGCCTCTCTGCTTCTCATTAATCACTGTCCTCCCAACGCTGTGTTTCTCAACTCTGTTACTTCCCTAATGTTTGATATGCTAGGAACAAAAAAGTGTGGATCTTTTCTTCTAAAAGTGCAGAATTTCAAACTATTGCTGAAAATATTTCAAGCCTTATATGAAAAGTAAAATCCCTCTGGTAGGAAAAGACATTGCGTTCCCAGCCTCAGTGTTAGTTGGAGAGGGAATCAGGGGAATGTAAGTATTTTATTAGGTGAGATGTGGCAGTATTAAAAAATCCCTAGTGTAACACCTTACCCTGCAGTTCTCATCCTACCCAAAAGCTTCACAGCCATTAATCCTCAGCCGTTAGAAACTAAAGCATGTTATGTGGAATGGGGAAGGGCTGGGAGGGAGCAGACATTTTAAAGCACAAGAGAAAATCTCTTTTAGTCGTTACAAAATCCGTTAGGCCATTTGCAAATAATCTCGCTGACAGTTTGTGGTTTGTTTTACATTTGCATTTTTTATTCCTCTCTACACCACCTTGAATTCCTGGGCTCAAAATATGGCTTCAAAATACCAACAGACAACATACTTCTCATTGGCCGTCTCAGGACATTTCTCTTCTTTTCGCATTGCATGCCAAGAAACACCCCTTATCAACTCCTCTTGACTTTTGTCTGTAGCAGCAGCAGAAACTCTCTCATCATCCATCATATGCAGGGAACACATAACCCCCCCTCCTCTCTCATGACTAATCAGCTGGAACAGTTTTCCTTTTTCCCAAAACGCTGCTCACCAGCCTCTCCCCCACGGACTGCAAACCCCTCACAATAAGCCCACCATTTGTGATTGACCTACTGAGATGTCCTACGTGGGAGAAGAGCACAATTTCACAACTGCATCATCCGTCTTTGAAAAGAGTACTACACCGACTTAGCATTACACTCCTACAGCAGTGTTGGATTTGCGAGGCGATAAAATAAAAATAAAAACAATGCAACTTAACATTTAAGATTCTTTCACTTTATCATGGATATCTTTGGGTGCTGGATAGTTAGTCAGAAACAACATGCAATTTAAAGCTAAAACATTTGGAACTATGGTCTTTTAATTCACATAACTATCATTTGGAAAAATCTAATTAAGAAATGGGATATCTTTTTTAAACAAGAACTTCAGTAGAGCTCCATAACTAGCAAGTCCTCAAAAAGCATAAAAAGACCCCAAAATGTGCATGCACTTTTATGCCATTACATGTTGACATGTGTAAGATATTGCTGCCATGAATCCTTGAAGTAATTTTTTCCAGGGCCATTTCTCACAATTGTGTCCAATGACAGAGACACTTCACCTGCTGATGAAGGCCGTGAGATGTTCCTGAAAGTTTCAGAAAAAAAGAAGAAAAAGCTACTGTGAGTTGACCTTGAGTTATTTTCTTAACATGTGTTAAACTTCTATTTCCATGGACAAGAATGAACTTTTATGCTCTAAGATGAATTGACTAATCAAAAATAACAGAGACCATGAAATAAAAAAATTGTAAGTTAAACCCAAAAAAACTAAACATCATATCACGGTAACAGAAACGCCTCCATTCCTGAACATAATGACATCACTATGTAAGCCGTGCACTGCTATTGGCTAACAATCTGACACATTGTATGTGATAGGCTAAGGGGTGGGACATCTCTCAGCGGCTGACCAATCACGCTAGTTGATCGCCGGAGCTGTATTAGATTAACATTGACATGCTTATTGTAGTTGTTAGTGCACATTGCGGCCTGTAGCATGGAAAGGAGTGAGCAGAGGGTAGAGTTGTCGATTCTCGTTCAGTTTACTGTGACTATCTTCCTCACCCTCTCAGAATGTGAGCGCGCGATACTAAAGAGACGCGCTACCATGGATACCAAACAATGGTGTAGCTGTATTAAAGTCCGAGTGGAAACAGTCCTGAGTAAATCTGATTTTGTCAGAAATCGGGAGAAATGCGGGAGAAATATGAAACGGGGAGAGGGCAATGAAATCGGGAGTCTCCTGCAAAAATCGGGGTGGCAAGTATGGTTGACCGGCGAAAAAAAATCTAACTGAAACTCTGCTGCACGGTCCCCTCGTCCCTTGGAAGAGCCGGAGAGGTGGGTGTTTTTCATCTGCTGGTGGACTACCGGAGAGATTTACAGCGCTTGCCTCGGGGAGGGAGAAAAAGAGCCAGAGCGTCCACAGCGGAGAATAAACAGAAGGGCAACCATGCGCGGGAAGTCTTCTTCGCTGCTTTTGTAGCAGGACTACAGCGCCACTTACAGGCCTGGCATATGTACTACAGCGTCTCCGGCGCTTTCGAGCGGTCTCGTTTGAACGGACACGTTTCTGGTGCCTGTTGCGTGAGGACGAAAGACTTTTTTGATAACGATTGCAGTCCGTTTGCGTTATCGTCCTCGTGTGGCCAGGGCTTGAGTTGGAGGACTTGTTGGAAAAAAAACTAGGGCTGTCAAGTTAACGTGATTTTTTTTTAAGGCCACTAATTATTTTAAACGCGATTAGCGCATTTGTATTTTTTGCCCGCCCCGTAGTTTCTGTGCGCATCGAGTTTAAAATACTATCTACAAGCTGATGCTGACTGCCCCGCTCCTGCCGCCCGCTTGCAGCGGACCACACTTCCACGCTCATCGGAGACTATTGGACTTCACTCAGTAATGACAGTTACCTCGGGGTCACAGCGCATTATTTTGACCCACGGTAGGAACTTCAGTCTCATACTTTGACAGGCAGACAACTGTGCCGTGCACTTTATGCAGGTAGCCAGACAGTGGGACATTGTACACTCTAAAAACGAATTCAGGCGACCTTTCACCTCCACTTAATTAAATGCATGGTTGCAAGATAAAANTTGGCCGGGCCTGTGTTCATTTATTCTTGACGTGTCAGACTTTTAGCCTCCGCTGAATCATTGTTGTGTAATTAAATGTGTGTGTCCTCGGTCGGAGAGGGAAATCCCCTCTGAAGTTGGTCAGGGCGGTGTTCCCTCTTTGTGTTAGTGGCGTGCTCTCACATTAAATCCTCTTGTTTTGGGGTGGGAGTGACCGGGTCTACAGAGGGACTTTTTGCGGGGTTAAAAAGCACATCAAACCCCTCCCTCGAATTCTGCTGGAGGGTCCTCCGATCTGCCGGAGCGCTGAAACAATGAGTCTGGGATCTGCTGCAGGTTGGATCCAACGCTCGATGAACTCACTTTCAGGCGCCATGATGTGTTGTTGGACTGATGTCGGCATTAGCCGCCAGTCTCTTTGTTCCTGGTTTTTGGGGAAGGGGTCACGACAGATATAAAGGACCCCCGTAACGGTTTCCCGGGACAGATTCTACATATTAACCACCATGAGGACTCGTTGCTCATATCTTCACGGCTGCACGCTGAGTTGTCTGCTAGCAGGGAACACAGGAGATGCTTTACAGGAAGCATGCGTTAGCGCTGGTTGACGGCATCACGCCCATCTCTAGGGAGGAGTTCAGCTCTGACGTCAGCCGACAACACAAAAGGATACAAAAGGGCTTTTTGAGCTGTTGCGTTTCTGGTTCCATATTGGTTTTTTGACTCGCATCTTCTATAAGTCTTATTGGGAGTTAACATTATCCATACACATGGCTCACTCCCAACTCGTCCGTCTATTAGTGACGTTATGCAGGATCCCTTGGCGTCACCTATCCAACGCAGAGGTGCACCACTTTGGCTCGGCTTGCCAGTCCAAACGAGCCCACGCTTTGTCCCTTGGTTTCCAGTATAGATGGCTCTGCCCTGGCATTAGTCCATTTGTGAAGGAGCATGGAGATCATTCAAGGTCACTGCTCAATACTCACATTTCTGTTTCCTGAGCCGGGTCATGTACTGTGTTTTTTTCTTTTTCTTTCTCTTTATCTGACCATGGACAGAATTGAACTTGGAGCTGGAGCCTGAAGGCTGACATTCTTGTGGGTTTTTATCTTCAGGTTGTGAAGCCAGTTTGATACGGTATGACTGTGTGTTGTGAGCATCTGTTATCCCACAATGCCCCTGGGGCTTTCGGTCGCTCCCTGTGAATGACACTGGAATGTTAATTGACCTAGAAATCACTAGGTGTTTTTTCCGTTCAGCTCCAGAGACTTTAAGAGAGATATACCGACATAGATACAGAGTATATTTTACCCACTACTTTGCAACTTTATTCCAACATGAACAATGCCAGTTTAAAACTCTGCTTTTGTGTCATGTTCAAGTGTCTACTTAAACATGGCTCAAATATGAATCATACAAATAAATGCGTCTACTCTTAATGTGACATTTACGCATAGTATTTTACCAGAAAAATGTTGTTAATGCCTCATATACACAGTATATACTTTATGATTTTAGTCACAAATACTGCTAAAGGTGGCTCAAAGTCCAAGTTAAACTATCTGGTTATATTACTTCTGTTATTGTCAACATATCTTATGAAAGAATAAATACGTACAACTTAAAAAAAAAAAAGGTCATATAGAAAATGTCTTTGATGGGAATTATTCAACAGCATTTCTCAGCAGCAGTTTTAAACAGAATTAGCATCAGTAACACCAAACAGCTAATGCTGCGTTCACACCGGACGCGATGCGAATATTCGCTTCGCTCTAATCGCTCCTATCGCATCGCTCTATTGTCCGTTCACACCGGACGCGATGCGAATATTCGCTTCGCTCTAATCGCTCGAGTTTCACCGCGGCTGCCAGTTGTGTTTACTCGCATCATTCAAACAAGACGCGCTGGCTCGGGAGCTACAACTACAACAAAATGAACATATTTTACCGTGATTAAATTGTAATACACGTTTCTAAATGATGCAGAAGTAACAACATACTGATACCGGTTAGTAAAAAACATGAATTAATGCTTGACAAGTCTGCAGAGAAGACGGCAGGCGAAAAACCTTTTAAATGCTTATTTTCTGAATGGAGATTTGGTCGAACAGGACAATGCTAACGTTGATATATGCTCCACTCCATCGCACTCATAACAACTGGCCTACAGTTTAAGGTGAGGCAGATTTTTCAAAATTAAAACTGGGGACATTGAGTTGGGGTCTGCGTCATTAATATTATCCGCAAATTGTCTTGTCACTGTTAGAAAAAGAAGGGGTGATTAATTCTGGTTTAATGGTAATTCGAACATGTTGAACTGTTAGATACAAACAGAAGGGAAGATAGCCCTCGATGGAGACTCAAAGGTCTTTATTTTGAAACTGTACGGTCAGATTTGTCCAGATTCTCTCCTGAGTGAACTAGATGTGGTCGCTACTATCCCTTGGAGTTAAATAAAGGTCTTTGATAATGTTGACAGTGTTTTATTATTCTTGTATAAAAAAGAGACGATAGCCTAATTGAGTTTTAAACAACAGTACATTTTAGAATTGTGCTTCAGAAAGTAATGTTATTTTAGTAAGTGTTGTAGAGATGGTGTCAACATCAATGGAAAATGTTAGCACCAGTGGAAATGTCAGATATGTCTTCATAACGTATACTTACATTTTACATCACTCAGTTATAATGTGGGTAGTGATACGTAGTTTTGTTTTAAATTATTTTATTGATCACATTATATAGTACATTATTTCTTAAGTTTAAGCTCCCAGTATATGAATTATGTTTGGTGTGTTTTTTAGGTAATATTTGTATNGTTCACAATGTAATCAAGCGTCGCACACAGTTTGGTGAATATCATTGTTTAATCAAGGAACTGCGCCTGGATTACTGCCGTTTCCAGCGGTATTTTAGGATGACCTGTGTCCAGTTTGATGATCTTCTAGCTCGGGTGGGTGTCAGGATTTCCCGGGATGGACACAAACTACAGGCGTTTCCTCTCAGCTGCGGAGCGCCTGTCAATATGTCTCCGGTAAGTAAGGATCAACAGCAGGACGTCAGAGGGACGTCAGAGGGACGTCAGAGGGAATCCCAACGCTGATTGGCTTCCGCGAGAACGCATCATGTGAATTTGACGCCCGAGTTGAAAAAATTGAACTCTCGCGTTTGACGCGGCCCCCTTCAATCGCCTCAATCGCGTGATTCGCGCCGCGTCCAACGCTTCATTCGCGCCATCGGAGCGAATTCGCGTCTGATCGAGTCGCTGCATTGACTTTAAGGCCCTGACACACCAAACTGACACCAAAGAACACGTCCCGACGGAACACGACTGTTGTGTCGCCTCACGTCTCCTGCTTCTTGGCCAATAGTCGCACTGGAACACACCGCAAAGACTTTAGCCGACGGCCAAGTAGCACGTACGAACTGCGCATGCGTGAGTGGCAATAACTCTCCTTATCAGCAGGCAACGGTAGTGTGTATTCGTCAATCAAAAGAGGCAACAACCGGAAGACAGAGAAGAAGAACAGACTCCGTGATATAAACAAACAACAAATAGCGTGTGCGTTCCATTTTCACTCTTGTCCATCGAAAACATGTCTTGTGCGGTACTGGAGCTATCAGCCATTGGAGTGTTGCTTGCGGAAGACATTCTTCGTGCCTTCTTAAAGCGTTTGTTTACGTCCCTAACTTGCGTTTAGCTTTTCATGCACTGATTCGCTAGCTGAACAGCCAATCAGAGTGATTTATTTGGCCCGACTGCCCGACCCGACGCATGGCCGATTCAACATGTTGAATCGGCCATGCGTCGGCCATGAAAGGCCAAATAAGGCGTGTCCCGGCCGACGGTGCGGGACACACCAAATTGAGTTTTGGCGACAGGGCACGCTTCGTCGTCCGACTAACACCGACGGCCGATTTCGGCCTGGTGTGTCAGGGCCTTTACATGTAATCGTGCCGCCCCCAAACATCGCATTGCGTCCGGTCTGAACGCAGCATAACACAGCTAACAGAGCCCCAGAAAAGCACAACAATTGATAATGGATCATCATATCAAATTGATATGTCAGTTGATATTGTCTTGAAACTCACAATAATCTGTGTCATTGTCCTTTTTCACAGGGTGTTCATATTATATTGTCTACCCCCTAGTACTTTGTTTTGGTGTTCAATTACACCTCTCTCCAGGAGTTTTTTCTTCTTCAAGTGAATTTATTTTTGTGTTAAAGAGGTGTTGATGAAATTCTATGGTAATGTGTGTTGCTGCTGTTTGCTGTATTGACTGATTGTAGACTGAGGCTTCTCTGTTATTGTCCTGCAGCTCTCAATCTGGATTTAGAGGCTTAGAGAAAATGCTTCCTCCAAACTACAGCACACATTCTACTGTTGGCTCTCAGTAACACCTGGTCCATTTGGTGAAACACTTAAAATGCCTCACATTCATTTTGTTTGTCTGAAGATGCTGGGCCTACCACAGGAATGTTGTTACACACTAGAGACTGTGAATTGATGCACATATATGTGTGTTTACCATAGACTTCATAAAGGTATTTACAATGGTGGAATGTAACTGAGTACATTGACTCAGCTATTATGCTCAGGTAAAATATCAAGGTACTTGTACTTTGTATCAAATAACTTACTTTCAAGCCACTTTTTACCTCTGCTAAACTACATTTAAATACAATACTTACTAGTAATTTAGTATACAAAAAACATGTCCTGGTGTAATATCTCAAATGTGAAGATTTCCTGTTTTTCCTTGATTTATTTTAAGTATTTATTTTTCTAGCTTTAAGGTTTAGACTGTTGTTTTGACAAAACAGCATTGTAAAGTTGTCATTTGGGCTCACTTTGTAAAGGTTTTCACATTTTTTACAACTCAAAAATAATAATCTTATATCTACAGTCAAAGGGACATTTTCTGAATTGAGTTGTGTACTTTTAATACTTTAAGTAAATGTTCACAATACACTCAATAAATATACTCAAAGTATTTTACAATGTGCAATATACGTTTCTTACTCGGCTAAAGGGTCTGAACACTTCTTCCACCACTGGGTGTTTATTAGTTAAGCAGTATACCGCGCACACCTGCCAAAGCGCTTCAGGCTATTTCCCGTCCAAAGATGTAAATTCACATCTCATGCAAATCAGCTGGTGTAGCTGATGCTGAGAGGGTCACAGGTTGCAGTTTAACCCCGCTTGTTATAGCAGTCGGGTAGCTGCAGAAATGTTAGCCAGCTCATTCATTCCCCCCCCCCCCCCCCCCCTCCTGTGCTGCGTTTCCACACCAAAATCCTAACAAGCCTATAGCAATTCAGGAGAAGGCGTTTAATTTGCACCGGAGCCAACATCTTTTCCAGTGTGTGTTCACTGTAATGAAATTTTCCACTGCATTTCCCCGAGCTGTGAAACCATTCTCACCACATATGAATGAGGGCGAGAAACTGCAGCAATTCCCCAGAAATAAAACTTTATGGTGAATAACAATAAGTACCGCTGGTGGGTTGTCTGTTGGTTTTGCATCATTCCACTGTGCCTGGGTCCCAAGCCTTTGAAAAAAAGACGTCATCTAAAGCCTTGTTTACTCATTACCGGTAGTCTTCAGCTGAGGAAGGATGAAATGAGTCACTCCGCAGCACTGTGGGCACTGCAGCTTATTGTCATTGTGTTGTTTATTGGCCTTGTTTGGTCTAGAAAGTATTGCTAATTCCTGTTCGCAGAGGATATAAATAAATTAAGCAAATTCATTATAAGCCATGAAAAACAAACTTAACAAGACAGCTTGTGTCAGTAGCAAAGCAGCTGTTATAAGAAACAATTAAATGGCAGTATTATGAAACATTTGCAAATATACCTAAAGATAACACAGCATCTGCTCATTTATCAAACTGACAGCAAAAGGAAATATGCTGATGGAGGGTAAAGCTCAGAATGATAAGAAAAACAAATCAATATTACCCCAGAGTGAGATCCAAGTCCAGCTCACAACAAACGGTTAAAGAGATGGAATAGCACAAATAAATATATTTCTCTAGTTTAGGAAGAACTGTGACTATTCAGAACCAAATTTCATTCAACTGGTTTGTGAATCATATCATATCTCCATCATTTAATGTCTTCAGACAGAGGTAAAACACTCATCAACACATAAATAAAAGCAGATGTTATGCCTCTAAATGTGCAGCCACTTACTAGTAGCCTTTGGAAAAAGCGTAACTTTTAAGCCCAAACAGAGCAGAAGACATACGTATGTTATAAATCCTGATTGCATGTCAATACAACCATCTCCATGACAAGCAAACATCATCAGCTGATAACTATAACTAGAGAATCACTTTAGAAAATAGCATCAGTATTCCTCACACATTACCACATAAGTCAGAATAGTGTTAGCATCCCACAACCGACAACCTTTTCACAGTTCATTCAGATTCAGAATTGAGATGGTTAAACACCTGCAATAAAGAGTCAGTTTGTACGATTTGGTGGAAGAGGAAAGCAACACAAAACGTAGTGAATTGACACACATGAAAGCGTATTTTTGTATATTATATTCAATTTTTGCTTCTAGATGTGACTCTTTAAAGCAGTCATCTGGCTGTTACAAAGGTCAATGCAAAGCTTTAATGTGGTCGATTAGAACAGCTATAACACCTCGATGATCTGACTTAGTCACATTTCATTCCAGAGAACAACATTGCAATTTCATCATTTCATTACCAAATTGGTTCTGAGTCAGTTTTACATTCATGCATCTTTTCAATATCTTTTAGTTTGAAATATAATCACCTGTACAAGGTCATTTGAATTCTGTATGAATACAAAGTTTGCCTTTCGGTTTTAACAGAAAGAAGAAATGACTGTTAACAGTTATTGTGAATACTTGAAAGACTCTGGATAAAACTGATCATTAAAAGTGAATTAGAAAGAAAATGTGCAATTCATTTAGTAATGAGCATGGCTCTAGAGTCTGTACTCATATTCGCTCCAGAAGATGAAAAAGAGGGTGAATAATGATCAGACAATAACAACATGGTTGACTTATGGTCCAAAAAACAGTATTTAAGTCAGATTAGAGTTGCACGCAGTAATGTCATTAGAAAAACATTACTCCCAGTCTTCTGCATGCAAGACCATGAAGCTCTGAGTCAGAAAGGGATTGCATAAGAAAAAAAAGACAGTAAGGGCTGATGTTTTTGTCAGAAAAACAAACTCTCAAAGCCAAATTAGTCACTCTCACAATACATCAGTGTAGAAGCAACGCCTCCAAAAGCTGACATGACATCACCCTCCTCCAGCCCCTGTCCAGGGCCCCATCTGTCATAATCACTCACATATGTTTTGGGAGAGGGCCGGGGGCCGTCCTCTGAAGACACCCAGACATACCCTACCTCCCCTGATTCATCTCCCACAGCATTGCCTGATGCCTAACACAGTCTCTGCCATGGCACTTCTGATTGAGGAAACAGACCCCTCATACCCCAACCATATGGCTCATTCATACAAATTACACATTAAAAATGTGCAGACTTAGACGTGTTGATTTCTCAGAGGGGATGTGTGGCATGGTGTTGCAACATAAGAATGAGCACTAACAACCCGCTGACTCCATGTTGTGATGAGGCTTTATCAATGCGAGCTTCCGGCACATGCTGCCTCTTAATTGGAAGGGGTGAGGGTTGTTTTCTCACCTTTCCTCTCACTGAAACTCCCGTCCACCTAACCTCTTTAGCCCTTTCGCTTTTGTTGCTGCAGATGTCAACCACTACAACAAACTGTCATCTTGTTAGTTCTCTGCTGCAGGCACCCCAAAGAAACACAGAGGGATGTTACGTTAGAGTATCATTTGCAATTTAGAAAGCCCTTGGACGAAGAAGATGAGTATAATGAAGCTGTGAACTGTACCGTCTGTATTAATACATCCTGTAACTTATCCCTCCTTTTGTTTGTGTAGTGAGGCGGAATGTGGTGCAGGTCCATTGTTCTTCATTATCTCTGTTAATCATCTTCATGCATATGAACAAGGAGCCTTGTGTGAAATCCTGCCGGGTTGATTTAATACAAAGAAACCCTGTTACGTGTAGGAAGTTTTCCGTGAACCTGTTGTTGTGGGAGGTTTTCCAATCCTTATCCTTATAAATCTATTATTTATAGATGTACTGTTGAGCAACACTAACCCCTGGATCCTGCAGCAGGGCTCAGAGTCTTTGGACCGCAGGACGTGATGTAGCACGTTTGAGAAACTGCTATATGCTTTGCTACGCTTAAAATACATGCCAATTTTAGAATTGTGTAGCTTTGTTGGTAGGTTTACTGGCCCATCTGTGTGTCAGAAGGATTACCTAAAGACTCCAAGCCTGATAGGCAAAATAACCAAATACATTTTGGAGCAAATCTGAGAGGTACACAGACAATTCTTTCACTATTCCAAATGCCATTCAAGTTTTGTAATGACTGTTTGTAGGGGAGAAAAGTATTTTGGGGACAGACAGAGGGAGTCATGTGACCTGTGAGACCAACTATGGCCACTAAAGCAAAACAGCCCCACAGACTTAGATTTTTTAGTTTGTCAAGAAACACATAACAGAATTACCACTGAAACAACTTTTGGCAAGTAGAATCAGTTTTCCTGACTTCTGCTCAGTTTCTAACCATTAAACCGTACTGAGGATTGTGAAGTGGAAGTGAGCTCAGCGTGAGACTGCAGCTCTGATTACCTAACCCGACCAGCTGTGAGTCAGTGGTTTTGGAGGTATAGTTGCTGAAGAGTTTCAATTATTCACTGCATTGTATGTGTCAGAGTTGTGCTGTACGCCAGGATGAGTTGTGGGTGTTAATATTTGATGTCCTGCTTTCTATCTGTGAGCTGGTACGAGGCTGATGGATGACCCCTGATGTTTGTGTGTGTCAGTGTTATCGATCAAACTAATGTGGGAGAGGAAAAGAAACAGACAGAGACTCATCCACACCGTCTCGGGTCAGACAAGTTTTCCTCACGTTTTTTCTTTGACTTGCCAAAGTGATAAATTGTTAACGGACTGATCCCACAGAGAAGTCATGAATAAAGGATTGTAAACCTTGCCTTTCACCTGTAAGGGTTTATCCTTTACTCAGGCCAAGCTATCAGCTTTTCAATGGAAACTATGAGAACAAAATAATACAGAGATAACACTTTAATGTTACCATGGGGAAACTGATCTCATGAACATGCCTCCAGCAAATAGAGAAGCTGATTGTTTATGGTCAAGGTTAATGTTGAATTGGTTTGTGCTTACACTGCGTCTACTTACAATTAGAGAGACTCTGCCCTAATGAATTTAACTTTGGCAACAATTGTTCAATTTATCCACTTGTCACTTGGCTAGCGTTTTGCGATGGGTCCCAAGAAAGTTCTATTTAGATGAGAAAGTACTTTCAAGTAGAGATTTTTAAAAACTGTGAATGGAGATCTCTGCGACGGCGAAGTCCCGCCCATCTACTTCCGCACCATGGGACCTTATTTCGGAAAAATTATGTATTGAAGTCAATGGAGAGGGAAAGGTTATCTTTCGATCCCATTTGAATTGTGCCATGAATTACACATATGATGTTTGTCAATCTTAAAAAATCATTTCCATGTCAAAAAAGTCACAGTTTGTCATAAAACTGTTATAAGTCTAAGTCTAATATAAGACTATGAAAAATACGCAACTAGAAAGACTACAAATCCCAGAATCCCGGTCCCGCATGCTGGCTCTTACGGAACCCACTAACTACCCTTTTGTGTATGTACAGCTCTCAACATGCCCAGACTTGTAGTGATTTTCACCCCTTTTAATACTTTAGTTTTATGACACATCTTTATTTTTTTGACTTGCAAAATGATCTTTTAAATTGACAAACATAATTTGTGTAATTCGTGGTACAATTCTAACGGGATCGAAAGATAATCTTTCTCTCCCCATTGACTTAAAATCAGTGTTGTGCTAGTTACTGAAAACCAGTAACTAGTTACCATTACTAGTTACTTCATTTCAAAAGTAACTCAGTTACTTTACTGATTACTTACACCAAAAAGTAATGCTTTACTGTGAAAAGTAACGCATTAGTTACTTAAAAAAAGGGCTCCCATTAATGCCCTTATAGCCTTCATTTCAGTACTGTTATTGCATTGGAGAATAATACAATCTGTTGATCAAGAAATAGCAATAGAAATAGTAGAAATAGCCTGCATGTGTTCTACAACATACCCTGCAATGGCTTTATCAACTTTTCCCTGGCTAGCAGTCCCTCGGTTAAAATCCAGCCGTTTTTGCTTAGGTGGAGGTGGAGTGACGTCGGATGAGTCTGGGTCTGTGGTCTTAGCTACTAGCTTCGAGGTGGGCACCCAGAGGCGGACTGGGACTACAAATCAGCCCGGGACTCTCGACCGGCCCACTTCGGTACCGCCGGCCCACCGCGGGGCTAGTGACTTACCGCAGAGGTAGACATTAAGGGTAAAATGCCACTGGCATTGTATTATCACTGGCCCCAAAACAAAATCGACTAATGATGAAGA